>NC_051154.1:121372633-121585222 GCF_013339745.2 Dermacentor silvarum | reverse complement strand
CCCAGCACAATGAAAGATGCTAAAGTAATCCTTATCCCCAAGCCCGGAAAACAACCCGATCTGTCGAACTTACGCCCCATTTCACTCACGTCCTGCGCTGGAAAGCTGATGGAACACGCTTTCTTCAATAGAATCAATAACTATCTTGAGGAGAAGGAAATTTACCCAGACTCCATGCTGGGGTTCCGCTCCCAGCTATCCACACAGGACGCCATGCTGCAAATTAAACAGCAGATCCTAGACAATAAAACAAGATCGACTAGGGCGATACTAGGATTAGACCTCAAAAAAGCCTTTGACAAAGCAGCGCATGCAGCTATATTAAATCAGATAAGCCAATTAAACTTAGGATCGAGAGCATATAATTATGTCAAGGACTTCCTAACAGACAGAACGGCATCCCTTGTAATGGGAGAACTCAGATCTAAAGAGAGACACATGGGTAGCGCTGGCACCCCGCAGGGTTCAGTCATATCGCCCATGCTGTTCAATCTAATAATGATAGGACTCCCGCAACGGCTCAACTCTGTACATGGAATACATCACTCCTTGTATGCAGATGATATCACCATCTGGGTGTCTGAAGGTAGCGACGGAGAGATAGAGCAGAGACTACAGGAGGCCGTCGACACGATCGAGGAGTATCTCGAAGGTACTGGCCTCGAGTGCTCGCCTGATAAATCCGAACTCCTCCTCTATCGACCCACGCTCAATGGCAGACCACCCAAGGGCTACAACCGCAACCGAGCCTACGAAGAAATCCAAATTCGCACCAAAAACAGCAGGACTATCCCCATAGTGGAACAGATTAGAATCCTAGGACTCATCATCGAATCCAAGGGCACTAACGGAGAAACCGTCAAGAGGCTAGTAACTAAAGTCACCAACGCAATAAGGCTAATAAAGAGAGTCACAAACAAACACCAGGGAATGAAAGAAGCTAACGTCGTCAGACTTATATATTCCTTCGCCATAAGTCACATTATATACGTGGCGGCATACCTCAATTGGTATTCAGCCGAAAAAGCTAAGATCAACGCACTCATACGAAAGGCGTACAAGCAAGCTCTAGGCCTTCCAGATAGCACCAGCACCGAGCGACTACTTCAACTGGGTGTACACAACACGTTAGAGGAGCTGATAGAGGCTCAACAGATTGCTCAGTTGGAGAGACTAGCCGGTCCGCGCACGGGCAGGAATATCCTCAGCAAATTAGGGATAACCTATCATAATCAACAAGGATGTAAAGTATCGGTTCCCAAGGTAATCAGGCAAAAGATCCAGGTCCCCATTCTGCCTAAAAATATGCACACCGAACTTGATCAGGGAAGGAGGAAGAGCAGAACTAAAGCTCTACTCAAGGCATACGGTAGAGACAAGGAGGCGTCGTTTGTGGACGCAGCGGAGTACCCGAGTCACGAATCCTACGTCGCAGTAGTAATAAACTCCGACCACGAGTGCATAAGCGCATGCTCGATACGCTCTAATAACAGTGAAATTGCAGAAGTAGCTATCGCTCAGGCCTTAATTTCCACCAAATATAGATACGTCATCAGCGACTCGCAGTCAGCCATCAGAAACTATGCGCGAGGAAGAATATCGCCTGAGGCCGCTAACATACTCCACGGGAAAGCACAGTTAATATCATCAGAGGAATTCGAAGACAGATACATCATTTGGTTCCCAGCCCACACCTCCTGTGAGTCCCTAGCCCCAACCTCAATGAGGAAGCCCACCGCGTCGCGCGAGGTCTCATTTACCGCGCTCGCGAAGAAGCTTCCCCCGAAGGAACGAGAGGGGAGACCTGGAAGGAGAAGGACAGAATGTTCAGATTCTGCAACGTCACCCGCTTCTACCAAAAGTCGAGGTGCATATTCCCACCTCCTAGCTCCAAATTAGACAGATCTCAGGCGGTTGACTCGAGGCGACTTCAAACTAGAACCTTCCCCAACCCGGTGCATCTACATCGCATCTACCCCGAACTATATCCAGATGACTTGTGCAAATTATGTAGGACAGAACACGCCACCCTAGAACACATTCTATGGGATTGCGCACATGTTCAGGATGAATATGCAGTCTCCCCAGAACAGCTTGGGGCGCGGTGGAAAGCCGCGCTGATCAGCTCAGATCTGCAAGATCAACTATGGGCCATCCAGCAAGCTCGAGAAGCGGCCGGGAGACAGGGTCTCTCTACCGCCCCTGGCGCGGCCTAGGCCCAGGCCTCAATCCGCTGGTCTAAATAAAGTTGTTTCACTCACTCAAGAAATAGCTGACTTCGTCCATTCGCACTAGTTGACCGACTCGAATAGGCACCTTTCATTCATATCCCAATTTCATGGGTGCCGAGTTCGTCGCCGTGCGCTCATTGGAAACAAAATCTTCTGAAGATACATGCGACGAAGCTAATGGCGTCAAGTCCTTTGTGTTTATGCTGGTCATACAATGCCGGCGCTTCCACGGAGTCCCCGCGGCTGAAGATGCACTTCACATTCGCTTCCGAAAGTTATTTTTGCAGCCGATTACAGGAAAATTGGTAGCCCGTTAACCTTGAGTCATCTCACATCGCAGCAATCACAGAGGAAACACGTTAGAACTGCACTAATTCGCAGTGACACCGCTACCGTTCCAAGCTGCCGCAGGGAGAAACGCCGATCCGCACATGCCAGTGCGAGGAGGAGAGCGGCGCGGCGGGCTGGTTCGAGGCGACATTTCTCCTCCCCGATAAGATGGTCTTTGGGGTGTTCTGTTTCAGCGTTACCAAGATAGAGAGAGAGAGCGCGCGCAAGGAGGTCAACCAGACGAGCGTCCGGTTTGCTACCCTACACTAGGGGTAAGGGAAAAGGGGAATTGAAATAGGGAGAGAGTGAGCACTGAGCGCACGTGGGACGATGCACAGGGACACTATAAGCGGTCTAATTAACCGGCGCACTTCAAGTAGTGTACTAGTGCCCGAATCGCTTTTTGTGCCAGTGACGGGTGTAGCCACGGTCCGAGTATCTTTGACTCAGAGAACGGTCTCGAATCCAGCCGGTTTAAAGTTGTCCTGAGAGAGAGGCGTTGTACGTCGTAGCGAGGGCAGGTACACAATAGGTGCTCGATGATTTCCTCGCACCTACAGGAGTCGCACATCGGGTTCTCGGCCATTCCCATACGATATGAGTAAGCGTTCGTGAACGCCACTCCCAGCCACAAGCGGCACAGCAAGGTTGTTTCGCCGCGGGAAAGGCTAGATGGCAGTTGTAGACGTAGCAAGGGGATCCAACTTGTACAATCGGCAATTGACGGCACTTGAACTCCAGAAAGCTTGTGACTTTTCGCGTGCAAGCAGACGAAGTTCCCTGGCAGTGTCCGTCCTCGCCAAAGATATCGTACGCGTCTGGGTGTCTTCGTGGGCAGATCGGGCAGCCCTGTCAGCAATGTTGTTGCCGACGATGCCACAGTGAGCAGGAATCCACTGAAAGATTATGTTGTGCCCTGTTTCCAGAGCATGGTGGTGTACTTCCCTGGGGTACCATATTTTTTAAAATTGCCTGTGGCAGATAACACAATTCTAACCATTGAGCTCAAGGTTTAGAATTGTGTTATCTGCCACAGGCAATTTTCAAAAATTTGGTACAGCTAAAAAAAGCTCGTGGTATAATGCCTCGCATGAAAACACCAAGTGAACGATCAAAGGGGATTAATTCGGGGCGCTTACATCGGAAACGTGGCTGCGTGAATCGTAGGAAGACCTGTACATAAGAAAAAAAATGAGACGTGATTTAGCCACCTTTTTTTCTTTTCGTTGCCCACCCCTTTATGGTATTTTGCCATCATCTTAGGTTAATCTTGCCTTCTGCAGGCAATTTAATTTCAACAGATCACTCTGTAGGCTTTTGCAGAGCTTCCCCCCCCCTCCTTCTTTTTATTTTATTTATTTATTTATTTATTTATTTATTTATTTATTTATTTATTTATTTATTTATTTATTTATTTATTTATTTATTTATTTATTTATTTTTGAAGCTACGGAAGTTTTGCTTGTTAGTGCTGTTTCGCTTATTATTGCTATTTCATGAACGGTAAATAAAGCCCTCTCATGCAAACTTCCGCAGGTGTCCCAGGACTCAGCCTAGGAGTGCCGCGTGCACCTCTGCTGCCACATGTCCCGCTGCAGAATGTCGCACTATAGTTGCGAGCCCTGACGTGCCACGAATGTTGCTGGTCAGCCACAACTATTCTGATGCTGCAGGCGTACAGCGATGGTTCCTGAAGAGCAAATATGTATCTTCATATATATATATATATATATATATATATATATATATATATGGGCATCCCCTGTAGTTTTATTCAAGAAAAAAGACGGCAGCTTGCGTTTCTGTGTGGACTACCGAAAACTAAATCAGGTGACGAAGAAAGACGTGTACCCGCTTCCCCGTATCGACGATTCCCTCGACCGGCTTCGACACGCACGTTACTTCTCTTCAATGGACTTAAAGAGCGTATATTGGCAAATTGAGGTAGAACCGAGAGACCGTGAAAAAACTGCTTTTGTGACGGCAGACGGCCTATACGAATTTAAGGTTTTGCCTTTCGGCTTGTGCTCTGCCCCTGCTACGTTCCAACGCCTCACGGATACTGTGCTTTCCGGTCTGAAGTGGAAAACCTGCTTAGTGTACCTCGACGACGTCATCGTGTTTTCCGCAACGTTTGAAGAACACCTCGAACGGCTTCAAGCAGTTCTGCAGTCCATAAGATCCGCCGGCCTCACCCTGAAGCCGGAGATGTGCCACTTTGGCTTTGCGGAACTACAGTTTATTGGTCACGTCGTCAGCCACGCCGGTGTCCGCCCGGATCCTGCAAAAAAAACCGCTGTCGCACAGTTTCCCGTACCATCCGACAAGAAGGCTGTCCGGCGGTTCCTCGGCCTCTGCGCCTATTGCCGGCGGTTTATTGCAGACTTTGCTCGCATTGCGTCGCCGTTAACTCGCCTCACGAGAGACGACGTTGCTTTTGTATGGGGCGACGAAGAGCAAGGTGCATTTAACGTCTTGCGGCAACGTCTCCAGACACCTGCAGTGCTTGCCCACTTTGATGACACCGCTCCTACATTGCTACACATGGATGTCAGCAATGTTGGCTTGGGAGCTGTTCTTGTGCAGCGGCAGGAGGACACGAAGAGAGTGATTGCCTACGCAAGCAGAACACTCTCACGCACAGAGGCTAATTATTCCACAACTGAGAAAGAATGCCTCGCGGTGGTATGGGCGGTTATGAAATTTCGCCCATATTTGTACGGCCGCCCTTTCAAAGTTCTTAGCGACCACCATTCACTGTGTTGGTTGACGAACCTTAAAGATCCGTCCGGACGATTGGCACGTTGGAGCCTACGTCTGCAAGAGTTTGACATGACCGTCATGTACAAGTCGGGGAAGCGACATACGGATGCTGACTGCCTGTCTCGATCACCGATAGAGTCGGCTTCTCCACTCGAAGAAGATACAGCATTTCTTTGTGTTCTGGACACAGCCGCCGTCGCTCAACAGCAACGGGACGACCCTGAGTTGCTTGCACTTAACTACTTAGAGGGAAGGTCTGCTAAAGCACCTAGAGTTTTCTCAAGAGGACTGTCGTCGTTTTGTTTACGGGCCAAAGTCCTTTACAAAAGAAACTTTTCTTCTACTGGGTCCCCCTACCTGCTCGTCATTCCTGCAGCTCTTCGTATGGAAGTACTTCAAGCCTGTCACAACGAGTTGACTTCTGGTCACTTAGGCTACACGCGAACATTGGGCAGAGTGCGGCAAAGCTACTACTGGCCGAGGCTTACCACATACGTGAAACATCACGTTCGCACTTGTCTTGACTGCCAGAGGCGCAAGTCACCTCCGACGAAACCAGTCGGCCTCCTGCAACCTGTCCAGGTTCCTTGAACTCCATTTGATCAAATTGGAATGGATATCCTAGGCCCACTTCCTACTTCCACTGCAGGGAATCGCTTTGTTCTCTTCGCAACCGACTATCTGACACGTTACGCCAAAACAAAGGCCATCCAGAAAGGCACAGCAGCCGAGGTGGCGCGCTTTTTCATTGAAAATGTTGCGTTGCGACACGGAGCCCCAAGCGTCGTAATTACCGACAGAGGAACCGCATTCACGGCTACACTTTTAGATCATGTCTTGCTGCTAAGTGGAACGGCTCATCGGAAGACGACCGCCTACCATCCACAAACCAACGGACTGACAGAGCGCCTAAACAAAACAATTGAAGACATGCTTTCAATGTACGTGGATGTCGACCATAAAAATTGGGATGACATCCTCCCGTATATCACGTTTGCGTACAACACGGCGAAACAAGAGACGACGCGCATGACTCCGTTCACCCTTGTTCACGGCCGGAATGTACGAACGATGCTGGATGCAATGCTTCCATACGAATTTGACGACATTGAAACGGACGCCGATGTGTTTACGCAAGGCGCCTAAGAGGCTCGGCAGCTCGCGCGCGTGTGGATCTGCCAGCAGCAAGACTACGACGCAGGACGCTATGATGCTCACCGTAGAACCGTAACCTATGAAGTCGGCGACAGAGTGTGGGTGTAGACACCCATACGGAAACGAGGCCTCTCCGAAAAGCTGTTAAAGCGATACTTCGGTCCATATCGAGCATTGCGGCGACTGAGTGATGTCACCTACGAGGTCGTCCCCGATAGTCCCAACTGTACGAGGCGCCGCCCGCACCGTCCTGAACTTGTGCATGTAGTCCGCATGAAGCCATATGTGAGCGAATGACTATGCGTGAGACCCTCAATACCGCAAGTGACATTTCTGGTATAGCATCGGGACGATGCTCTTCTAGGGAGGGACAAATGACGCGTGTGCTCTATAGGCAGATGACAACGACGATGGGGGCATTAACGGACTCCGTCTAGTGGGTCAGTGGGTTTTTGGCTGACGACGAAGAAGACGTGTCTCCGTTCTGTTTTGCTAGAACAGGTTGTCCTGCTGTTCTTGACGAACGTCTCCGTCCTCTCTTGGCGTTGTACCGCGACAATATATATATATATATATATATATATATATATATATATATATATATATATATATATATATATGTGTGTGTGTGTGTGTGTGCGTGTGCGTGTGCGTGTGCGTGTGCGTGTGCGTGTGCGTGTGCGTGTGTGTGTGTGTGTGTGTGTGTGTGTGTGTGTGTGTGTGTGTGTGTGTGTGTGTGTGTGTGCACACGCACATATATATCGTACAGAGCTCTTGGGCGCATTTTTATTTTCCTTTCGTGAATGAAAACGAGGATGACTCATGACAGCGCGAGACTGGTTATTGGCATCCTCATTGTTGAAAATCGGCTATTATTTTCTTCCATGGCCACTTTATTCGTTGTCGGTGATTGATTGACGCGAATAATAGATCCGCTGCGCTCAAGCGCAGCCATGCTTCGAAACGGATTGTCGCAAATAGCAGGCGATTCATCAGGCACCTTGTCGGCGCGAGCAGTGGCAGTGCTTAGCGCGTCATCAATACGAAATCGAAGTCGATCGGCCTCTTCACTCTGATTTATTTCCAGAGGCACCTAAGGCTGAACATGGCTCCGCGATCGAAAGGCTCGAAAGATACCGCACGTGCGTGCCACTGTAAGGCACACTCTGTCGTTGTCTTACCTCCTCGACGCCACACGCATAACCGGCCAAAATGGCAGAAATACAACGAGATAACAACGACGTGCGAGGTATCTCGCAGAATACTCGTTATCGCGTGGTGCTGCGACGAGACTTCAGCAAATTAATCACTGGAATAATACGCGGTGTCTGTGTCGCCTAACTGAACCTAAACCACGCCATTCACTTCGTTGTCGGTCTAGAAATCGCGCAAACAGTACGAGTGGCAGCGCACGGGCTTAATCGCGTTTCATTATTTTGGCAGATTGTGCATTATTACGGCGATAGGCGAGCGGTGTGCCAATTCTTACGTTCGACCTTATGGAAAGCACATTGGATCTGGAAAAATAGCGAAAAAAGAACGGCGCAGATAGACGAGAAAGACAAACAGCCGGCATTTAGCATATTACTGCTGGCAAGCTTATATAGCGCAATAAGCATCACAGTCATGCTTCGCAACTAGATTAAAAGAAAGAGAGAGAACATGGGCCACTCTCACGGTTCCGGGAGTTATCGCACGCGAGTTGTTTTGTGTCGCACTGGTACGTCCGTTAGACCTTTCAGTCAGGAAGTTTGTCCGGGTCAGATGCAGGCCCTTGCCGCCACAGTAGTCATGCAAGCAGAAAGAAAAATACGGTAACTCGCCTCTTATAGCACATCGACACCATTGAATTACCCAACGGGACCATTTTGCGCGCTGAGGGCGATTGGCTGCGAGACCGGCATAAGAAACACACACACACACACACACACACACACACACAGTAAGCTTGCCGGCCGAGCATATAATGACTAACAGGTCTGCTCACGCAACCGCTCTTTGCGTCCTTGCGTTTGCCCATGTTTTCAGGGAGTTTCTCTCTCCGCTTCTGTCTTATTATATTATATTATTACTATATTATTTTGTTTGAAATCATATATACACTTGACAAGAAAGGGTAAGCGAGGAGCAGGCTGGCAACTGCCACCGGAAGGGGCACAACGTTTGCCTGCTCTACGGCATCGTCCGTATCCACGCACTTTCATCATGAGCATCCAAGACAGGTACTCAACCTTAATTGCATGAGGATAACGTGTTCATAAATGAATTGACATTTGTTTCAACTGCTTTATTATTCTGCCACTGATTTCATCGCGATAGTTCGCGGCATTATCAATGTCCATCCCCGTGCTTGGTTTTGCCTGTAAATCGTGCTTTGCCTGATTGTTATATACAGTGCAAAGAAGCCCACTTAAAAAAAGATTATTTTTGGTTTTATGTCGCTGAAAGCCTGAAGTAGCTACGGCTGTCTAATTTTCTGATACCTATTGTAGTATGTATTTCCCTTTAACTCAAGAAACACTCAAGAAACAACCGATCGACCCGATTACGGCACACAGTGTGAAAATAGAATTTATTCGACGCCGGCCCTTTGGCACTCACATTTGCTTAGCACAGTAATCGATTCCGTCGCTTCAGAAGTTGCATCACTAATCCAAGTCGCAAACAATACCGACATACTCGTGTGTCGCATGCGTTCTCTACCACAGGCTGGCCGCATAAACATACGCATTTCGGCGGCTGTATGGTAGCTCAGCGTCTACTTTCGTCGCAAACATGGCTTATAAAAGATGGAAGTTTTGGGGAATACACTTTTGCGAACTGCAAAAAAATAAAGATATAGGCGTGCATTGGACACCACTTTTGGTCACCGTACAGTGTCATGAAAACCAAAGTCCAGCGTAGGTCGACGTAGGCTTCGTAACAGTCACACTTCATAAAATAGAGGCAAAAGCAAGCCCTGGCTTTTCGCGAAATGATTCCACGCATCATCACGTTCTGCATTGTGCTGACGCTATCGCAGGGGCCTTACGACTGCTGCCCAGGATACGATACTTCATCATATGCGCATGCAACTCCACCGGCATCTAACGTCATTTGCGCTATGACGTGAAATCGTGACCGTTAAAACCATTTAAATACCCTTCCTTGTCGTTATGCTCTGTCTATTAATGACGCATAAAAATGAGCTTACTTCTGCTTCAATCAATGCCTATTTTCATACCGAAAGACAAAGTAACATTTGCAGAAAAAAAAAATATCGGCGTCACCTTGAACACAACATTTGGGCACAAATGGGTCATGAGGAGTACATTGCACTCACAGATTTTCTAGAGCAAAAATCCCTAAATATCGAACTATTAAAGGGCAACTGCAACAAAATTTCACTCTGGCTAAATTGGTAATAAATGAGTAGTATATATTACTGGAGTATACATTACTGTACGCAGACATCACCAAATCCTGACTGGAAGCTTACCACTGTCGTTGAAAAGAAAAGTGTACAATCATTGCATTCTACCGGTGCTAACATATGGAGCAGAAACTTGTAGGTTAACAATAAAACTCGAGAACAAGTTAAGGACCGCACAAAGAGCTATGGAACGAAAAATGTTAGGCCTAACGTTAAGGGACAGGAAGATAGTGGTGTGGATCAGAGAGCAAACGAGGATAGCCGATATTCTAATGGACATTAACAAAAAAAATGGAGCTGTACAGGCCATGTAATGCGTAGGAAGGATATCGGGTGGACCATTAGAGTTACGGAATGGGTACCAAGAGAAGGGAAGCGCAGTCAAGGACGGCAGAAAACCAGGTGGGTTGATGAAGTTAGGAAATTTGCAGGCGCAAGTTGGAATCAGCTAGCGCAAGACAGGGACAATTGGAGATCGCAGGGAGAGGCCTTTGTCCTGGACGTAAATATACGCTGATGACGATTATGATAATGATGATGATATATGACTGAAAATACTTTGGCAAAGCTGCAGGGATGGTAATTGTCTACTTTTCTAATTACGGGCCTTTAAACCGCACCTAAGCAGACGACGCATGCACCTGGTGGTTAGCGCCCATGACTTAAGTCCCAGTCATCGGCGCCTAATCTCGAAGGTCATGCCGAGAAACCACGCATTCCGAGTCAAGCGTCACTCTCGGCGAGCGATAATGGCGGCGTTCTATTCAGCTTCGCTATCGAAAACGTCGACTTTTGCGAGCCTTTCGCGACGCCTCCACTCGACTTTCAAACGTGAAATTTTGCGCGGAGGCTGCTCTATATATACACTATATGAAACTAGGCTTTCTTACGAAGCCCAAAATTTCGTTGCAGTTGGCCTTTAACAACATCAAAAAAACAAGACGTGAAAGAACAGAGCACTTACGAGCGCTTTGACAAAAGTGTAGGCAAGCAGTGGCTTGTCTTGCATACCACAGGCGCTAAGGAATGCGCGCTGCTTTTTGCAGCTCGATAGCCTTTTATGGGCTCACTGCCCGAGTCATTTTGGTGTCCGCCGCAGGCGCCAATGTCCGTCGCAGGAATTTCAAAATGCTTTGCGAGAAGTTCATGAAAAAAAAATACAGAAAAAAAATGCGCACTGTCCCGAGTGAATCGGAACTCTGGTTCCACATAGTGGCAGTCGGAGGCTTTACTTCTCAGCTTGGAGCGCGATGTCACACCATTAACTGCTATGATTCGCTGACGCATAGAGGTAAAAGAACTTAATTGAAGCCAGCGGCAAAATGTGAAAGAAAGGATAGGAAAAGCGAGGAAGCGAAGAAGAACAGAGGAATCGGCAGAAGCGCACAACACTGCGTTCTGCTGATGCTACAGCAGAAAATAATAGTGCACTGGCAGAGATATGATTAGCTGGCGCCACGCTCCGGCAGCTGACCCATAAATCAGCACCGAGCTGAAAGCATTTAAACGAGGCCAGTGGTAAAAAGCGAAAGGCGCTTTAAGAAAGAGAAAGAAGAAGCCGTGTCTCTCCCCAAACGAGACCGCCACCTCCACAAACGAAGAAAACATGGACTAGAGTCGACTTTGAAGAAAGTTCTTAAAGCGAAGTGTTCTTTGCCTACCCTTCTGGGTTTGGCATGGCTGCTATCTGCTGTTGGGTCAGTCGGTAGCTCGGCGGATATATTTGTGGATATACATGCCAAGGTTATATGTGCGCCGAATGCGAATACCAGCAAACGGGATTATATAACCTCTGTTTCCTGACTGACAAGGTAGCGGCTGACTAACAAAGTAGCGCCAGTAAGCGCACCCCTGTTCTGCGAAACAAAAATTTCACCAACGATTACGTACCCCCTAATGCGAAATTTCAGCGCAGCTGTATACGCGTTTGCATTTCACGATATATTGGCTGGCGCGGACAAGCTGTCTCGTGCGGCACGTTGCAAACGGAGCGAAGTGTGGCGCGACTGCCTCGTTAATAGAGAGTTATAGCTCAGCGGGTTCACGGGCCAACGGGCCCAGTGGTCCAGCGCAGACGCCACTGCGCATGTGCGGTACGCTGGGGCGGCCAGCGTCTTTACGGAACGGGCCCTTCGCTCCGCTGGTTTCCCCTCTCCAGCGGAGTGCGCGCAGCGGACCAGCGTTTACGACCACCTGCAAGAACAGCGGCAGTCTTCGGCGTCATAATAAAACGCGGCGCTGGCTCGCCTGCAGGAGAAAAAGCCTCGGAAGTGTTTCACCACTGAAGATCACCTCTGTATACTGCGAGAGGTTTCAGCTACGAGGCCGTTTGGCGACGATTTGGAGTAGATGACGGTGATCGAGAACCTGAAGCAACGCTTGGCCGCGAGCTGACGCTAACTCCAACCTTGGTCGACAGGTGGCGCAGCAAAGCGCTCAGTTCTAAAGACCCTCTCAGTTCAACCGAGCGAGGGATCGCTGAGCTACAGCTCTTCCTTTTGTGCGGCGTTTCGCTGCCCTCTCCGCTCGCCCGCTCGTTCCGCTGGCCCGTAAACCCGCTGAGCTATAGACAGTTTTAGTTTAGCGTTTTTACGCTCCGCTTAGGTGCTGAGCGGAGCGGAAGCACGAATGCGCATGCGCTCTCCGCTTAGCCGCAAGCGGGCTAGCGGAGCGAGAATCACGGTCCGCTTACAAGCTGCCTAAGCGGAGCGGGGAGCGTTGCTGCCGTCTTTCGCTAGCGAGGGTCGGCGATGCACGCGCCCTCTCTCGCGTGTGCATCGAAGCGCCTTGCATCGAGGCACCACTCGTGCGAGCGCAAATAACTTGTGTAATACACCTCCAACTGGTTATTTAAGGAAATAAAGTGAACAGTACAGCTAACAAAAACGTCGCCAGCGCATTGGCGTCAGAAAGGATTGGATTGGATTCGAAATGCAACCTCGCTGGCTATCACGTGGCGTTCAACAAGTCGACGCTTCATTTTCCACTCGATAAAATTGACCGCTAACGCATTACAAGCACCCGTTTAGATACTTAATGAACAAATGAGTTATATATATTCGTCTTACTTTGTAAAAGTGACAAAACGTTCTCTTTTATTTTGTTTCACTACGCTGAATTTGGCCAGAGGGCGCTGCAACTACGAAAGGTCCGCTCCGCTACGCTACACGCATAACTAAAACGTGAAAATCGTCCGCCGCTCCGCTGTGGCTTAGCGGGGCAACTCGGAGCGGAGCGGACCGTAAAGACGCTCAACTAAAACACTCTTATAACTCGCTAATCTGTAGATCGCGAGAGCCAGCGCGTGGGTGACACGTGGGCGCGATTCACAGCAGCCGCCCCGCCAACAGACCTCCCAGACGACGCGCGCCACTGTGGCGCCATCTCAAGCCGTCGTCGGTGCACTACGCATTTCTTCTCGCGCCTACGCCATACCCTCCTTCTCCGCTTTCCGCCCCATGGGTCCGCTGCACCCTCCTTTCCGCTTTCCTCCTCGCGCCTCTTCGCTCTCACACGCTTATTTCACCCCCCGCTGCGCTCCGCGTTCGTTCTCATCTTTCGTTGTGCTCGTTCGCTCGGTTACGAGGTAGGACGCCGACGATCACCGCAGGAACGGACGCCTAAGAACTGCGCGCTAAAGTTTATTTGGTACAGATAAGCTAAACTTATAATGTCAGCTGATAGGTATCGCTAAAGCACATCTATATCTTCAGGGTGGCAGATTATATTTAACGGAATCTTTGATTTATTATATTTTCTTTGATTTATTCATTCAGTATGGGCCGCATTGTGTGTGCCCATCCTTGGCCAATCCTCCAAAATGGATATGTGCCCCTGTGGCCCAAGATGTATATAATTCTTGAATATAGCTAGATACGTACACCCGTGAGCAAAAGTATACGGACCATAGGGTCGGCGAAAAAAGTGAATTTCTTCATAATTATCAAGCATAAACGGGAATTTATGAGTACACTGAAAAGTTCGCAATGCCAAGTTTGGACTGCACTCCTCAATTTCAAGTTGCGTTCATAGGCAGAGGAAAAAATCAGCTTTTTTCGCGCAACCCCTCGTCCGTATACTTTTGCTCACGGGTGTACGTGTATTAGTTACCTGTGCATACACCTGTCACCGCCATTCTTACCTCTAAAAGCATATAATCCATCACCTTCGTTCTCATGACATAACTGTGTAGGCATCTCAGTTCGGCCTCCTGATTTGGCGTTTTGATTTCGGCATAGCTTGTGAGCGGTGTAGCGCATAAACATAACAAATGCGTGAGATTAAAGTTGTGACATTTGTGGTGGATAAACGTAAACATTGCATGAGATTACAAGTTGCATAGGATGAAAG
This sequence comes from Dermacentor silvarum, assembly GCF_013339745.2. Lineage (NCBI taxonomy): Eukaryota > Metazoa > Arthropoda > Arachnida > Ixodida > Ixodidae > Dermacentor > Dermacentor silvarum. The sequence goes on along the minus strand of NC_051154.1, from coordinate 121,570,981 downwards.
TAAACACAATTGTACGCATCGCCGTTAGTTGTATAGCATTTTACTAACCATTTCAATTTTCACTTTCACTTAACTTGATTTCCTTAAGAGCCCCATACTTGGGGCATTACACACGTAGTGCGAGTTCCACAAAAAGATAATTCACGATGATGACCACGTCGTAGAAAACGTCGCAATTGCGTCAATTAAGGTTGATGGACTGGCGATAGTTGCGATGCTGTATACGGAAGGCTATCCCAGTCGGTTGCTATACGAGGGAAGAAGGATGACGAAAAGGTGACAGTACGGTCACGAGGGCGAACGACGCTAAGAGAATGACCTGTGCGAAGTGATATGCATGTAGGTAGCGATATGTAAGGGACGCGGTTTAGGGAGCTGTAGAAGGACTTTTGAAATAACGACAGATTTGCAATGCGACGGCGACAGGAAAGAGTTTGCAAAGTTAGGTTTTAACTTTAGTAAAGATACACTGACTTCATAAGAGTATGAATAATGTATAAACCTCGTAGCTCCGTTCTGTACTGATCCAATGGCGCTAATGAGGTATATGTGATGAGAAGAGAAAGAGAGAAGTCATAAAGAAAAGGCCGGGAGGTTAACAAGGCTGTGCCCGGTAGGCTACCCTGCACTGGGGAAGGGGAAAGGGGAAATGAAAGAGGAGAATGGAGAAGTTCACACTTTTCACTGCTACACACACAAGCGTTCATCGCTTAGTCAGTCACAGGTGGTCTTACAGGCTGGTGCATTTCAAGAAACGTAGCAGTGCCTTTGTGGCCTTGCCCACACCAGACGCACGAGGCCACGGGCCCACAATCTTCTTCTCTGTGAAAGACCTGTCATCTAAGTGCCCCAAAGCTGTCCGAAGGGCACTCCTCTCATCTCCTTACGTGGGTCAGTCACACAGGAGATGTTCCGTATATAGTTTCTTCAACGCCACATGTGCTGCAATTGGCGCTGTCCGCCATTCCAATTATGAATGAGTAGGCGTTTGTCAAAGAAACTCCTATTCGCAGGGCGGTACATAACGTTTCTTCCCGTCGGTTAAAACCGGGGAAAAGTTGTAATCTCATATGTGGGTCCATGGCATATAGGCGCTAGTTGGTGAAATCCGGTGTATTCCATTTTGTTGGAGAAATAGTATGGGCAAGACCGCTGAGGTGCCACGCTGCATCCGTTCTCGACAATGGTATTCAGGTGCTTTCACATTCCCCATGTGCCTTACGGGCAGCTGTGTCAGCACATTTAATGCCAGTAATGTTGCAGTGCCTAGGTAGCTAGTGAAATACTATGTCGAGGCCTCTGTCCACCGCTTCACGGTAGCGTAATCGTATCTCTGCTAGCAATTGTTCATGTGGGCTGCGGCGCAGAGTCGATAAGAGTGATTCCGGGTTTTAAATGGCTGCTGAGTACTCGAGCTTGGGCCTGATAAGGGTCTTATAAACTAACAACTTCGCGTAATGGGGGGCGTTACGCAAATGACGTTTCAAAAACAAAATTCTGTTTGCGGATGAGATGATGTTAGTTACATGCGGACACCAGTCAAGGTCAGAAGAGATTGTTACGCCTAGGTACTTGTAAAAATTTACGGCTTCTATGGGCCTATCAGCGACTATGTAGGAAAAGTTGAGTGGGTTACGACGGCGTGAAATTGATATTGCTTTGCATTTGTTTGGGTTTAAAGTCATTAGCAAACGATTACATCAGTTTTGGATATTATTTAGACCATCCTGCAAAGATTCCTCCTCATTGTCATTAGTAACTGGTCGGTAAAAATGTCACAGTTTCGCCCTAAGGGCGAAGCAATGAATGCGATAGCAACACAGCAATGTCATACAAAGTAAGGTGAGCGGCTTTGGTAGCAATATGAATTGTAGTAAACATGAGCTGATTAAGTAAGCAGGTGTGCTGCGGCGTAAGTAGACCGACATGAAGAGAGACTCGATGACCACGAGAAGGCGCGTGTGAAACGGTGGTGTTGATGAGAAGCGCTTCCCGTGGGCAGCGCGCGTGCGAAGGGACACACCTGTAGCGCTGCACTGCCGATCCGGGCAGCATTGCATGTGTAGCGTGCGTTGGAAAATGTGGCCCGACTATTACTAACTGAATCAACAAGCGTGGTGTGAGCGCGCACAAACAAACATGAATAGATCACACTGAATGACTGCAGACAACGACTGTCAAAACGCTGGCAGCAAGCGCCTACGCCGCAGCGGCAAAGTTACGTGCGGTCTATCGCTTCAACGGAAACTGAGCGGCGAATGCACGGCGCATAAAGGTCAGAGCAGTGGGGAGATAAGAGACGGTGCGGGCGGAGCGGCGGGCGCGGTTGTTGGCAGAGTAGAAGTGCGCCCCCCCCCCCCGCTTCCTCCGGCGCTGGCTTCCCGCTTCCTTGCTTGCGCCTGGGAGATTGAGTGCGCTCGCTCTCCGTGATAGCGCTCGTCCCCGCACGCTTCCGCTCGGGCATACGGCGCGCGGCGAAGATTTTATCTATAGGGAACCTCACGGCGACGGCGACGACGACGGCAGAAATCCGGTTGAAGTGTCCATATAATTGCTATCGCAATAATAACACAGTCGTCAACAAAAATACAAATTTGACAGGAAACATGCAGTGGCAGGTCGTTAATGTATATTAAGAGGGCCTAGTACGGAACCTTGTGGTACACCTGAAGTTACGGGACGTGGGTTTGACTCCGTGTTATTAAGATGCACGTACTGTGAGCGATTAGTCAGGAATTATTTTATCCATGCTATGACGTCAGGATGCAAGTTCAAGTGAGAAAGGTTTAGACCTAAACGTTTATGGGCTACTTTATCAAATGCTTTAGCAAAATCAAAGATAACGTCAGTCTGAATGTTAACATCTAAGTTTAAGTGAATGTCATGCAAGAAGCTTGCTTATTGGGTTTCACAAGAGAATACCTTTGGAAATCCGTGCTGTGATGGAAGGAAAAAGTCGCTGCGGTCTAAAAAGTCCATTGTATGCGAAAATATGACGTGTTTCATGATTTTGCAAGGGTCACAGTAGTTATTAAAATGGGGCGGTAGTCTAATGGTGAGTTTTCTTACCTGACTTGTAGACTGGGACGACCTTCCCTGCCTTCCATGACTGTGGCAGGTTGCCTGATGATAAGGAGTGCGAGATTAACAAGGTCATATATGCAGAAGAAATGTGCTTAGTGTTTTTAGTAGCTTAGAAGTGATGTCAACACCATCTGACGATGATAACTTAAATTCCCTATGATACAAGAAATTCCATTCGCTGAAAAAACCAGTTTCTGACAGTGTGGATATGGAAAGAGCATGAAATGCAGGAACCGACGCATTAGATTCCCGGGTAAAAGCAGACGAAGATGCAATGTTAAGCATGTTAGCGCATTACAGTGTCTGCAGTAATTTCACTCTGGTCATCAGAAATACTGATGTTGCGGGATGATTGTGAGTTGATAACCTGTCAAAATTTCTTGGCATTGTTAGCCAGCATTCGAGGCAAATTCGAGAGGAAAAAGCTGTGCTTGCGCTGGCGAATGGCTATCAGGTAGGCGCGTTCCGCTTCGTAGTATCGTTCCCATGAGCGGGGGGCTAGGTTTTACTGTAGAGCGGAAAAGGCGCTTTCTTTTTTTTTTCGAATGTTTTTAGTGCTTTTATGAACCATGGTTTATTACGATTTGCTCGCTTGGTATTTAATGGAATGTACTTTTTTTACTAGGTCATTCATTTCTTTTTTGGAAGAGCAACCAGTTTTCTTCACTAGATCGGATAACAAAACCCGGTGCGAATGTTTCATAATATGTGTCCAGTTTCTTGTTTATGGCGGTGTAATTTCCGTTGTCGTCGAGCCAAATTATTTTATTGTGGGTTTGACGTAAAAAAGGCGTAAAGTTAAAAGTAGCGTGAGTTACTTTATGGTCACTTACCTCGCGAAGGAAGTTAATACGGGATAAACTTTCAGGATCCGCAGTGAGTACGAGGTTTAAAATGTTCGCCGAATCGTCTGTAACGCGTGTTGGTTGCTCAATTAGCTGAGTAAGGTTGAAATTAAGGCATATGTTAATAAATTCATTAGCTTCTGTGTGTAGTGCGTTTAGGCCTGATGCATTACAACAGTCGACGTCAGGGTAACTGAATTCCCCAAGACGCAAGATGCAAGAATTGGAGTACTTTTTGCTTAATTCATTCAGGATGTTATTTAGCCTGTTGGGAAAGTCGGGATTTACGTTAGGAGGCCGACAGCATTCACCTCAAGGAACTAGTTGTGGCGCTGCGCGGCATAACAGCCATAAAACTTCAAGTTCGGATCCAATGTTTATTTTAGAGCATGACAACTGTTTGTTAATCGCGATGAGGACACCGCCCCCTCTACATCCCTGCCTTTCCTTGCGAAATAAATCAAAGTTGGGTAAGTCAGCCAAAACTTCAGTACGATAATTATCAGTTCGTAAGCCACGTTTCTGTTAGTACACCTTGAGATGATAAGACAAGATTCAACACATGTTCACGCTTCGGAAATAAGTTCCTTCCGTTAGTAAAGATAACAGTGCGAGAGGAGTGAGTGAAAATCCCGTTTGCTCGAATGAGATGACTGTCGATAGGGACGTGTTTTACGTGTTAGCTATGGTACTTCTTGCACGCTCTGTGATGGCCCCTCGTATACATATCGCTTCGAACCAATAAACAAAGTTTTATATCGGAGAGAAATGGAATATATTTATTTTTGGCAAAGACAACAAGGTTCTCGTGTGGATTTCGTGCTTTTCTAGAGAAATCTTCGCCAATGCTAAAGCTATAGTGCCCTTCAATTTACGCCCATTTGATAGAATTTCTTCTTGTGTCTTAATAAAGGAGAATTGGACGATGATCTAATTAGTACCAGAAACATAGCGCCTAAGACGGTGCGCACATTTAATTTCTTTCGGTTTTAAGGTAATGTTTAGTAATTCGGAACAGTGGCGAACAATTATTTCTCCATAACGCGAAGATGATTCAGTAGAACTGGAATCAGGAAGATTATTACGCCGCGAACGGTTTTCTGCGTCATCAAGCTGAGCCTCAAGATTAGTGACACGGCGAACAGTATAGACAGAATCGGTTTGTACGCCTTCCAGTTGCTGCTGCAAAGGTTCGAAACGCTGGCATTTACGTTGAACTGCTGCCATACGGTTACTAAGGTCTGATAGTGCATTAGTAGTTGCCAGAAGTTGCGTTTTTAGACCTTGTACTTCTGAAAGCAGGTTTTACTGTCCTGCGCTGTTTTTTTTTTTTTTTTGCCAGTTAACTAAAGCTTTAGAATTTTTACATAGATACCGGCCAAAGTTCGCGTTAGATCCGCGTTATTTTTTTTTCCGAATGGGCGGGACGATAATGCCGCATTTAAAGTGACGTGACCATTACCTGCAGTTAAACTACCCTTAAGCCTGGACTTCCTCTAAAGAAAAAAAAGCAGGTCACGGTGGTGCTAGTAGTGTTTTCTCATTATCTTGCAATGGCGACGCCCAGCACAGACAAAAATGTTATTGCACCACCGTATCTTCACTTTTACCTCACTCTAACACCCTCTGTACCACGCAAAAAGAACAACACACGGTCACCTCCCCTTTTTACTTTGTTCTTTTTTTTTCAGAAGAGTTTTAATATTCAAAACTATACACGGAGAATGTTTCAGCCCAATGGGCAAAAATAAACTACAACAACAATGGTGTGCGCGTACGGAGAAAATCGCGGGCTTCCTGTCTCCAGCGCCGTGTGGTGTGCGAAAGCGATGTTGGTGTGGCGGAGGAGCCCCGAGTGGCCAGTTTGTGTACGCGCCACCACGCCGGCGGTGCTTCTCGAGAGGAGGCTTGCCGGTCAGGTCAGGGTGAAGACGTGGTCCCTGTCGCAGACGACCTGCTGGCAGCAGTGCGGGTAAGAGCCCTTGAGCGAGACGAAGTGGCAGAAGCCGTCGCAGTGCGGGCAGTTCACCTCGGGGCACCTGCGTATAGCAAGACGCCGTTCGCTGCTGCCTCCGCACAAGGACGCTCCGCATGCACCGCGGCCAGAACGTATATCCCAACGCACTGTCTAGTCTGATAGCTCTGGCAGCAGTACGGAGTGCACAGGTCACCCGGGAAAGCAAGTATATGTCGCGTGCCGCGTTCATGAGTAATTGAGTTAACTTAAGTCGACGGCAGCAACCCAGACTAAGGCGTTATATAGAGCGTTGTAATTGTACTGCCTCCCGGATTTTTTTAATAATATCGCGCGAGCATCGACTGCACGGAACGTCAGCACCTTATAACAACGAGAAGTGGCGGGATCGGCAATAGTACGGGCAAGCACACAGAACACGCTCCAGTCGGAGCGTCGTCTGCTATACGCTGTTTGCGTCAGGAGTGCACACGCCCTGCCTTTGTTATCTCTGAGGCCCCATCGTTCACAAACAATACCTCGTATATAGTGATAAATTTTCTTGATCTTTTTCATGTTTTTTTTTTATCTTACGCCAATCTCATTGCTTCTCGCCGTTGTAAGGCACTGCCATATCGTGAGGTCGACGATCGCGCGATATTATTAAAAATCCTGGAGGCTGTATTTACGCCTTTATTGGCATAAGGAGGAGCGCTTTGTGCTCCGTTTTAAGATCTCATTTTTAACAGCGAAGCTGTTTAAGCTATCCGTACAACCGTGCTCGTCGATCGAAAAAACATCGCTCAGCGATGAGTCACCTGGGTTGCCTAGCAACCACCTCACGGAGCGACGTGTACTTCACCTCCTCTCCGTGCCGTACACATGTTGCCTTAACATGGGACGTTAAGGAGAGCATGCGCACGGCGTGCGCTATGCTCGGGAGAGAGAAAGAGAAAATGAGAGAGAGAAAAAAATTGTAGCAGCACCAACGAGGCAACGCGCAGAGCTGCTGCCGACGCCCTCCGCGTTTCCCCGTTTCCCCGCGTTTGCGCCGAACGCGCGCGGTGTCCGTGACTGCAGCAGACGCCTCTGGCGGCGGCTCGGCAGGTTTCCACCAGCCACGCCCCGGCAAGTGTGGAGGCGCAGCTTGGCCGTGACGTCACCGGGGAGATAAATCTCGGAGCCGCCGCCGCGACGGCGGCAGAACTCTCATTGACTTTGTGGCGACTCGCGAGTACATGTACCCTTGACATGGAACGACCAAAGATCTGGGGCGGTATTCTGTAAGAGTCTACCTAATGGTCTGTCCATTTCGGTGACCGTTGATTGGCTGCTGCTTGACGTGCAGGAAGGAGACTGGCTGGCACCTTCCTGCACGTCAAGCAGCAGCGAATCAACGGTCGCCGAAATGGACAGTCCACTAGGTAGACTCTTACAGAATTACAGAATACCGCCCCTGGACACCCGAAGAAGAAGCCGCTCATCTTGAAGCGCGTCGCGCAGCCAAGCGAGAATCTGCGCGTCGGCGGCGAGCCGATTCGGAATACCGTGCCTAGCAGCACTTTCATTTCCTAGCAAAACTTAGCCAAGCCTAGTAAAACCACTGACGCATGTAAATCACTGACGTTTACTCTATACAGATAAATGGGCTGGAGCGTAATCTGGCTCATATTTCGTTCTACTATGCGAGATACCACCTGATAAGATGGCGCGTGAAGGCTATACAGAGAAATACCTAGTGGTAACGGTAAAAACGTGCAGCAGCCAACTTTATCCTTGTCTACGTCTTCCCTGCTGTATAAATCGAGATATGCTTTCGTGAACAATATTATTTTCCTGGTTCAATGACCCGGTAGGAGCCTCGGCGGTTTCAACCGCACAGTATAATACAGCTATAAGTTCGGGATAGCTGGATCTAAGAAGGCATACACCTCCATATTTGTACACAATTAATTTTTTGTAAATCTATAAGTTGTCCTGAAGCCTGTACTGTGACGAATGCTGGTGGTTGCTATAGCATTCTTTAATGGTGCTGATATAAATCACACAACGATATCAGTTCTACTAAACGCACTAAGGCGAATAACATGAGGCCAGCAGACAGTGACACCAACAGAAAAGCATTTATCACCTGATTTATCCTGGAACGAGCACATTAATACTATAACCAGTTAGGCATCCAAGACACTCGGCTTCATCAAACGCAACTTACACATGGTGTTTAAAGCAGGCGATAAACTTGTTTCCGGCAATTATATAACTACTTCCCTAATAAGCACTTCTTGGAAGTTCTTGGAGCATATTATCGTTACTCACATATCTAACCACCTGGAGGCAAATTATTTTTTTATTTTTTTATTTTTTTTGTTGATTGTCAGCATGGTTTTCGTAGAAAATTTTCGATAACTCAATTGTTGTCCATAATACACGACTTTGCCACTGCTATAGGCGATCGCCTGCAAATTGGTACAATATTTCTTGACCTATCGAAGGCATTTGACCGTGTAACGCATGCTACCTCAATTGGACGCTTAAAATGCTTCGACTACCGGAAAATTTAGTGCATTTGATTCAGGCCTACTTAGAAAATTGTGAGCAGTTTGTGGAAATTCATAGTGTGAAATCTGAATAAACTTAGTGTGAAATCCTCACACTGACCCCTGCGGGGTCACATACGTATATCTCATGCTCAACACAGGTCATCGCGTATTTTTCATTCCAAAGTAGTACATATAACACTTTGCCCGCTCAAAACTCTTACAGAAATAATTATTTCTACTTACGAGTGAAGAGTGGGAGCATCTACCTGAAAGTGTTGTTTAATGCACATAACTAGATTTTTTTTTTTTTAACTGTTGCGAACCCATCTCATGTAACCCTCTCCAGCTTGGGCAGCACTGCTGCAGCAGTCCTGTGTGTAAATAAATAAATAAATATTCTACTAAACTATTAGCATACACTAGGCATGTTCGTTCTAAGTTAGAATACGCCTTGATTATTTGGAATCCGCATCACATGCATCTGATTGATCAACTCGAAGCAATACACAATAAAGCAGCAAGATTTACCACAAAGAAATAATCGCGCAACAACAGCGTCCCGAATCACTTTCATTGCTCTCCATTCAAAAGCGCAGAATAATAACGCTGTTATCGGATTTGCTTACGTATTATCATAGTAAAACCCTGTTCCGCGAACCTCACATCAATGCGACAAATTGTATTTTACAGCGTTTAGATCACCCATTTAAAGTACAGCCTTTTTTTTTTTGCTGGCACTAACCTGTATCATCATTCACCACTTCTTCTGATTCATTGGAATAGACTATCATTATCAACATCAATAGATATTTTATCAATATTCTGATATTATATCACTAGACTATCATTGGAATAGACTATCAAAGGACACTGTATCTGCTACTGATCATGGTTGTTTTCTTCACGAATTGAAGCTTATGCTAAATATGTGATCATTTCTGTGCTCAGTACTTTCTTACACATTTATTTTCCTGCTGTAGATAACTATGGCACTGTATTTTTCTAAGGTTCTTTCTTTTTTGACGTTTGTTATTGTAACTGACTCCCCCTTTTATGATGCCCGAATAAACATTTAGGGTACATAAACAAATGAATAAATTCGTTCATTATATAGCGAGGGTCTCGACTCCTGCAGCTTTGGTGCTTTTGAAGCAACATATATACGAGGGCTTGTTGGCCACTTCTCCTTTTCCCAAGTTCACGTACTACCTGACGCCTGCGGTGGAAAGGATGTTCTACATCCGCCACCATGGCCGTGGGTTGCGGCGCTGGCTAACACTCGCAGGCCTAGATCTAGTACACGCACAATACTCCAGAAAGTGGATAGAAAACGGCGCCGCGGTAGCTCAATTGGTAAGAGCATTACACGCGTAATGCGAAGACGTGGGTTCGTATACCACCTGATGCCAGTTGTTTCTTCATCCACTTTCATTTCATATCAATTTTAAAAAGTGCTGGCTCTCCCGTATTCGAGAGTAGATGTAAGCATGAAATGGCTAAGATATGGCGTCTTTTGCTACTTGTGGTGCCACCGCCTTGAACCGCTTTTGTTCTTGCAACAGTGCAGCGCGCTCAGCGTCTGTCGTTACTACTTCTTGTCGCTGACCGCTCACGACTGACGGACCGCTGGCGTTCAAAAGAGCGCAGGCAACCTCTCTATCTGCCTTTTGAACGTCGCTACTAGAAATGACAAATAAAATTTCAGCGCGTACTATAGAAGTTACAGCTTGAGTGATATTGTGAACAAACATTAGGAAGAAATCGGAAGCAATATTTTTTGTAACTTGTTTGGGAAGTATCTAGCGTATGTGATGCGGTCTTGTACAAAGGGTTGGGGGCCAGAGACCGTATTAGCCTAACTTATGACTGGTTGCCCCGGATTATCTTGTTTAGATCTCGCGACGATGCGCTGATTTGCTCGTTTGTGTGCTCGGATAACGGCTCTGGCTTTTGGCTCAAGGTCACTTGAAGGTCGCCGGCAGCAGGAGCTAAAAGCACTTCATGCTTTAAAAAAAAGTTATTTACCCGGTGCTTCCCTTGGTGTCATTGTCTGTCGGCTTGATGTGATTGTGACTGACGAAAATCGGGCCCCTCGGTTCCCCTTCTCACGCACTACGGCGAAGTGATGTTAAAGAGATTAACTCAAATGAGGTGGCTCAGCGTGTTCTGCACCTGCAATAGCACACATAGGAAAGATGCGAGTTCTTTACTTTCTGTATACCCTGTACAGTCTGATAAACGGGAGAAGAAAAAAAAACACGTTTGCCTCGGGTGAGATAATCAGTTTGGACGCTCAACCGATCTGGTTCGCAGGACATCACAGTGCACAAGGGCCCGTGTGCTCGGTTTCCTAGCACGAATCCCATGTAAATTGGACTGACCGCTTAAAGTAGACCATGCGGTTGCGTGCGTCGCAGATGACCATCTCGCAGGGGTTACGGAACGTGAAGTTGGCTCCGTTGGGAAACAGCAGGTGGCGGTAGACGCACGCTCCTGCGTGACACGCAATCGCAGCCCCAGTGAACAAGGTGAGCAGCCATGGCAACGAAGACCAGGCACCACGGGGCGGTCAGCTGCCCGCGAGACCTGACTCAATCGTGGCTGCATCGTAGCACTCCTCGCCGAAACGGCGAGTGCGGCGAGAGCACGAGCGCTCGACGCGCATACCTTTACTACAAGCATATTGTTACGCATTGCACGAGTTGGCAAATATTTAATGAACATTTAGCGTCCACGTGCGATTGCGCACTCCGTCTTTCTGAACATCTCTAGTATCAGCAACGGCACAAAGCAATAAGCAACAGAACTGTAAGCACTATGCATTGGACAACGTAAGCAACAACAGAATGCTACGACGGAGAAACACCTCAAGGCGAAAACTTGAACGAGCAGTGAAAGAGACGACACGGTTGTCAACGCCCTACCGGACCCCCTCCCCGCTCCCATCCTGGGGGTAAATGCGCGCGCGTATCACGGCAGGCAGCACGCATGTGCCCAGCTACTATTTTGTTGTGGAGATAAACGTGTCGGTAAACGGGTGTAAGCGTGTAATGCAGAAGCATCGCCGCACTGCACACGAGAAGCTAAATGTAGTACACGAGGGGGTGCTGTTAAGTACTGCACCTTACCCACAAAGAAATAAACTAGGCAGCTGTAAATTGCAGGATGTATTGACCAGCTTGTCTATATTCAATGGTAAAAAAAATCAGATACCCATGTTTTAAGTTTATGCTGCTTTTTAGGTCCAAAGTGAGCATGACAGCGCCTTCAGAGAAGTTCGTTGTGGAATAACATCCAACTATAATTAAGTTCCTGTTTCACCAAGGGAATCGTACGAAGCAGATTCATGATGAAATGTCACAAATTCTGGGTGACAGCGGTCCTTCGTATGCTACCATTAAACGTTGGGTTGTCAACTTTAAAACTGGCCATTTCGGCGTTCAAAGTGAGAAACCCTGTAAAAGGCCTGTTTCTGTTTTACTGCCTGCAAATGTGAAAGCCATTAATGACATGATCATGCTGGACGGCCGAATATCAGCCAAAATTATTGCTACATATCTGGGAATATCACGTGAGAGAGTTGTTGCCATTATCCACGACGACTGGGAATTGAGAAAGCCTACAAAAAGGCTTATCCAAACACTTTTGACAACTAAACATAAAAGCAAATGTGTAGAAACACTGGTGGCTGTTTTGGAACATTTAAAAAACGTGAGTCTGATTTCCTGGACACACTGGTAACTGGTGATGAGACATAGACCCACTGTTATGATCCAGAGACAAAGGAACAGTTTAAGGAATAGAGGCACAGTGGTTCCCTCAGGCCAAAGAAGTTTGGTGCGCAAAGGTCAGGGCCGAAGCAAGTGGCTACAGTATTTTGGGGATAAGAAGGGAGTTCTGCTAGTGAACTACCTCCACCTGTGTTTAGCCATTAATGCAGAATATTACTGTGCTTTATTCACAAACATGAGGGAAAACATCAAGGGAAAATGTCGAGGAAATATCTCCAAATATGTCATCCTCTTGCATGACAACTCCCTGTTACGCACCGCAGGTGAAACAATGGTAAAACTGACCTCCCTAGGTTTTCATGTGATGCTCTATCTACTCTATTCGTCCAACCTGGCTGCTTCTAGCAATCAACTTTTCCCTAATCTAAAGAACAAAAAATAACACGTAAAGTGACAACGATTTGGGAGCGTTCTGGGGGCAACTAATGCTGCAAGTTAGTGGTTACACCAGCAGACGGAAGAATTTTATTTGCAGGGACTTGAGAAGATGTTGGACCGATGTCGCAAGTACACTAACTTCCTGGGGGAATATGTAGAATATAGCAGTTACAGGCTCGTATCAAACATTTTTGTAGATAAGGCTCAATACTTATCATCGATCGTTAAAACGATTAAAACGATCGCTAAGATATCAGAATTATATAATTACAAACTACTACGCTTTTTCAAAAATGCAGCACTCGGCAAATCAGATGCGTTTCTTAATCTTGCACACTTTGAGCGAAACGCTGTTCCCTATCGTTTCCGATGTCAACCGTCTTGGCACGTTCCATTTTCCCGCACGAAGTACGGAGCGCACCGCATCCACATATCTTGCCAACGACATTAAACTACTATGAATCGCTACAAACAAACATTTCATTCCTTACAAAAAAAGAAATACGAGCATTATTTCTGTGAAAATTGAAACATGCCTCCTTTTATATTAGTGTTCCATCGCGTTTCGCATTTTATTTTGTTAATCATTCTTATGTTGCACGCGTGTCTTAAAGTGCGTTTCTGCATTCCACTGTTCAAAATGCATTTTTTTTTCCAAGAAATACATGTGTCGAAATTGTCATATTACTTGCACACGTGTACCAGCAGTGCGTCCACTGTGGTACAAATCGGCGAGTGTGTAACAATTCTTTGAGACCACTCTCTATGTTTGCTTATTTTTCTTATAATTTGTTATGCTAAAGATTATGAGTGCTGTACCCTGTCTTCACCGCCGATGGGTGGCTGAGGCTCTGTCAGGCTGTCATTAGGCAGCTTTTTGTCCCTGTAAATTTTCTGTTTTGATGAAAATATAGTTGTTTGATTGATTGTTTGATTGATTGATTGATTGATTGATTGATTGATTGATTGATTGATTGATTGATTGATTGATTGATTGATTGATTGATTGATTGATTGATTGATCAGCACACCCTCGCACGTAGTCGCCACGACCACGCACGTCCAAGGCCCTACAACTCCTGTTTCTGAGTCAACTTCTGGCCTAGTTGAAGTGTTGCAATCGATGTCTTCATTTCGCCAGTTTTTGTTTCATTTGAGAAAGCAGCGCGCATACAAAAACATAATCTACACAAAACAGAGTGCGGCAAAATCAATACATGTACATACAGATTCAGCCGTTTCATTTGCCGCTCCCACCAACGGCGGTGCATCGTATTAAATGCAGATCACTTCACATAATTTTTATTGCTCCGGAGATGAGCACAAGTGTGGGGCCATATTAACGACTATAACGTATCACGCGTTCTCCTTACAATCTGAGAACTATGTAGCACAGGGTTTCTGTTGTAACACCAAAATGTAATAGTGAACTGAAATAGTTGAATAATTTAATACATAAAACTGTAACACAAGAGTACACCTCAAAACAACTGCTGTCTAGAGGTAAAACTGTATTGTATCACGGACAGATGAAGTCAGTGCTGTTTCTGTTGAAGACGATGACATACATAAGCGAAAGCATGAGCAATTTTCGCGCATAGCCATTAGTTAATGCGAGCCACGGAGAGAATTCAACCCCTGGCATTAACAATTTTCGTGATTTGTACCCTATCGCCAGCCGACATAGCTCTGATGGTTTCATGTCATGATTATATCACCGTCTCGTCTCGTGGTCTGCTAGGTCGTTTAAATAATCAGTGCTAGAGCAAGCACACTATTTGGTGGGCTTGCACCGCTCTACGCACACCAGATTTGCTTAATATATATGCCTGCGAAGTGCTTGTTTATTTCCGATGTAAAGGATGCAATACTTGTGAAGCACTATTTTGAAAGGATAGGCTGTGCACCGTAAGTCAACGCTCACACTGTCGGCAATCACCTGCCAAGCGATAGTTTCGAAAAGACTCATTTTTAAATATATAGTGCAAAATGGTAACATCCATTTTAACGAAAGGCTGGTGCTGGTAGCCAGCATATTCTGGCGAACACTGATAACCACAACAGAAAGGAATATTGGCTACTGAAAACCAAAATAACCCTTTATTTTATTCCAAACATTTTCGATAGCCCTAGCGGCTTACATACGGAGGCCCAATATTTGCATGACGAATTAATCACCATGCTCAATACGCTGACCTGAGAAGTAAGAAATTCGCTAGTAAGCATATTGTTATTTACTTTAGGATACATGTTGCGAAATTAAAGCTAGCCAGTGTTCAAGTAATGGCCACTTACTACGAATGCCGAGACTAACACTTACGAGATATCCACTCACAAAATATGTGCTAAAAGGTCATTGGCATTCTATGTATTATATTTTCCTAAAATGCTTTTCTTACGCACTGCACGATAAAATTACGTGGAACTCAATGATCGTGGCACAATTTGGACATGTCGAACCACTTGCTGGTCTCTGGATTCGTAGTACATGGACAAGCATGAGCACTGGCCAGCTACAATACCGCAACTTCAACATGTGTTCAAAATCAGGTAATTAAAAGTGTTATTACGAGTACAAGGCATCATTTAATCACTAATTTACGCAGCGGCTTGTCGTGCAAGCAATGTGAGCTGCTTCAAGTAATCCAGCTGATGAGAAATAATCGCGCTATCTGCCACAGGCTTTAAAAAAATTGTTGGAATTAAGAGAAACGGGTGACAGACTTTTTTTCGTTTCCTGTCCCGAGAGCAGACAATTCGTTCCAACGTGTAATTGTACGGTGTCGAGCCATGGACGCTCTCTTAATAAGCATATACCACTGACTTCACGGAGAAAAGTCCCAAAACGTTATCTGTGTATGAAGGTGCTGCCCGGGTATGCAGCTGGAATTATTTTAAGATGCTGCAAGCGCATCTGGCTCCATGTAGCGAGCAACAAGATTGTGTGTAGCCGTATGTAGCCAAAGCCCCAGCAAATAAATCTCTTTACCATCCACCTCCCGCCAGAAAACCGAACAACGCGAGAAAACCAGCTTCGCATTTTTTTTCATCATGCTTCGCCCAACACACCTTGTCTTCAATGAAAACTACAAAACAGAGACAACCTGCCCTATTTCACGAGACTACGCGGCACTTGCATATACAGATGGCAAAAAGAGCCAGCGCGCGCTCAAGCAGTAAAAGCGGCACTGAGTATCCGCGCCCGAGGGCTGCGAAGGCCCAGAAGAGCGGGGTCAATGCAGGGGCACCTTTGACGAAGCTCCACTCGGACTCGAGGCTGGCCACGGCGGACTGCGCGCCTCCGGCCATCGTCACCAAGAGGGAGGCACACACGGCGAGCCACGCTGACATCTTCCGCCTCGTCGTCTTCTCTCAGTGCCGCCCTATGCGCGATTTGATGCATCTTCAAGCATAAGACATTGTGGGCGTTTCATTCGTGTATATGCACTCGGCAAATGACAGAGACGAAGAGGTCAAAGAAGAAAGAAAGCAACCGTGAGGAATTTTTTTTTCATGTCAGAAATAGATTAGTCAAGTCAAGCTCAATGGCTGAAAGCTCCGGCCCGTCACGCGTAAACATATATAAGATAGGTTCCCAGAATGCGCACATGTCACTTCTCGAAGCCTACCTGCCGTGAGGACCAGGCACCCTCCCGAGAGCTCGGCCTCATTAGAGCGTCCTCACCTTTATTAAGGCGAAAGCCGAGGATGGCTCATGGGTCGAAAAATTGACCGTCCAGCGTTATGGCACCAAAATTGAATAGCACCAAATTTCAATGGCACCAAAATTTATGGTGCCACCATTGATGGTCGAACCCACGACCTTTGACGTTTATTTGGGCGAAGTTAATTCAGGCATAAGGTATAGGTATAGTTAATTAAGGCACTTGAACCCACAACCTTTGGTGGGTGAAAACAAGTAATAGGAAGTAACAACGCATTCGAATGAGAATGTCAAGTAATTTAATGAAAGTCTCGTGAGCGTGCAGGCTTTCACCTTTGATGATATGGATATGATCCATGGTAGAATATCCCTTCCTGAAGCCACCTTGTTCTCTTGATTGACTGAAGTCAAGTGTTGCCCTAATTCTATTGGAAATTATCTTGGTGAATATGTTATACAATACTGAAAGCAAGCTAATTGGTATATAATTCTTCAATTCTTTAACGTCTCCCTTCTTATGGATTAGTATAAAGTTGGCGCTCTTCCAGTTCTCCCTCCAGAATTCTTTATAGTAGGTATTTATTACGCAAGTAAAAACTTAATCAAAAGCTCAATCTGAATTTCTTGTGAATAAGTCGCTGCATTTACCCTCTCGCCCCCCCCCCCCCCCTCTTTATGATTTAAAATATGGTAGGCGTAACGTTAAGAAACGAGAAGGCAGCGGTGTAGATTAGTGGGTAGCCGGTATTCTAGTTGAGATTAAGAGGAAGAAAGGAGTGGTCTTGTTACGGGCGTAGAGCAGATAATAAGTGATCTATTAGATCAACAGAACGGAATACCCAGTGAAGGGGAACGCACTCGAAGGCGATAGGAGTTAGGTGGTGTGATGAAAATAGGAAATATGGACTTTTAGGGTGGAGTCAACTGATGCAGGAAAGGGGTAACCGCTGGGAGAGACTTTCGTTTTGAGTGGACATAAATTAGATAGACGGTCATGATTCCGCTCATTACTGCCACATTTATTTATGGCGGTCGTCGCAAGCGCGAAGACAGTATGACGCGTAACCCGAAATGTAAGACTATGGGCCTATAACACATTATCCACCCATTTCTGTCGTGCATGGTGTCAAACCGAGCTGATTTCTGCTTGATATTCCTGCTTTTTTCTCTCTCTGTTTCCCTCTAACTCAGCGTAAAGATACCAATACAAGGAAGACTCACAATGCAGCTCTGTAGAGCATCCGGTTTCGCAAGTTAACGTTTAACGAATGCACGCTCGCAGACAGGAGCAGTTCACGTTTGACACGCGAGATTATGGAAGTGGAAAAGATAACGAGAGCGCGACTCGAGTGTTTGCACAGCTTCAGTTACCTACACAGTAGCGCGACGGATTTGATCTGTGTTCACACGTGACAGCGGAGTTTGATGTCGTGCTTTGTCACGCGCGAGAAAGTCAGGGGCTTTCAGGTGAAAAATTCACGAAGCTTACCGTTCGTAAATGATATTTGCCATTGACCGGCTCGCTTCCCTAATAATATGTCTAGCCCCCACGATTAGCTGCCATCTGCTCTTACAAGCAGTATAGCGTAAGAACGTTTTTGCGAATACGAGTCCGATTCCTTGCAGCGAAAGCGCGCACAGTTATTTTATAATTAACAGTCGGAAGGTCTATTGAAGTGGTAACCTATAATTTTAATTGCTTATTGGATACAGTGCAACCGATGCGATCGATGAGGTGGAGTATTTTGGATTAAAGGTAATTGAATAGAATTCTGGGGTTTTTACGTGCCAAAACCACGATTTGATTATGAGGCACGCCGTAGTGGGGGATAATTTCAGCACCATCTTTAACGTGCCCCCAATGCACGGGACACAGGCGCTTTTGCATTTCGCCCCCATCGAAATGCGACCTCGTGCTTAGCAGCGCAACACCATAGCCGCTAAGCAGCCGCGGCGGGTGGATTAAATGTAGTGTCGTGTACTCCGATTCAAAATAATGTGGCCATGTAGCCCCATCCTATGCCACGCGCCTCTCCGCATTACGAGGCTGGCTTCTCAGTCTCCCGAGCGCCAGAGTATACGCCCCCTAGCCTCTGTTCGGCTATCACGCTATTTTGAAATAGAGGAGCTTTACGCACTCACCTGCCTTGCACACGCCTTGACATTGACCCTAAGCGAATGCTACAACCATTCTACAACCTTTGTATTGGACATGTCTAGCGCTACGACCCTGGTTCGACTCCAGCCAGCCAAAAAACGCAGTGCTCGCAGGGTTTCCTGAACGGAGACTTAGGTTTGCTCTTGAAACAATAGAGCGCGTTAGCATAGTGCTACCTACCGCTTACGATCAATGCTACAATTCCAAACACCTGAAAGTCTTCGAGCGTGCTAATATCCACCGCACGTACAGGGTCGTCCAGTGTAAGAGGGAACGCCTCATTAGTATTCAAGCTGGTAAATCTTCAACATACCTTCTACATCACGGGGGAAATGTGCCGAATACGACGCCTAATGATGATACCGATAAAGGAAATAATCATTTTCTTTATTTTGTGATAAACATCAACTGCTATAGACTCTTGAATACTAATGATGTGTTCCCCCTAAAAGTGGCGGGCCCTGTACATGTACCTAGCAATATCTGCGCCGATTAGCCAGCACCCGTGAAGGCTGGTAGGGGGGCTGGAATATCCCAGGAGACGGTCAGCGCTGGCGCATATGTAGCGCTCGCGCCTATGTCGAAACGGACAAATTGCTTTGAACCCACTCCAATGCCCCGTTCAAACCTCAGGCGTTGTCATGCTGAGACACACTGTGACTGTGTCCGCCAAGTGCTTCTTAAGCGAGTCTTGCTCACAGAACTTCACTAAGAGGACCATTTGTAAATGGTTCCAGACATGGCATTCTGGTTTTAAATTATACTCGGTAGGTCAAATCTCTTGGCTACAGCTCTTCCCTGGAATATCACAGGGAATATGATTCTTTATGACTGTCAACAATATGATTACCCATGAGACAAATTATTTGCGCTCTTCTTCTCAGGGTTTTCTATTATGCCCATAAAGCATTTCGCACTTTGTTGCTGTATCAGCATCTCTTACGAAGACTAAACATCGATCACAAAACCAGCAATAATTCCTTTATGGTGAATTATAACGCGTCCCATAATTTACTGCTGATGGCGTTTTCTTTTTTCTTTCTTTTTTTGGCATCTGAGGTCGCATTTCCTCAGATACACCGATGCGGCAAAATACAAGAACAGGGCTACACACGCTATGAGCGTGATCAACGGCCAGGAAGGAGAGGTAGCAGCGACCTCGGTAAACACCCGAGACATCGACTCCGCCGTAGAAACGGCGATAGCCCTGACCCCCACAACGGGAAAGCGAAAACAACACATCCCCGTCATCATGGGACTAGCAAACCGCATGCAGATAACTCCAAGCCGGCCACATAGACGAAGCATAGATTGCGATGACAAACTAATGAACATCTATACGAAGTAAGAATAGTAGTTTTATCAGCTGTATAAACTTGTAAACATAGGCACACTAACTAACATGAATAACATGAATAGATCTCACTCCATCACCGCGGAAACTCGCTGTCAAAACGCTGGAGTGAGGAAGCGCGGCAGCAGCAGCGAGCGAATTGACCTTCGTGCTGCGTCTAAGCCGCGAAAAGATCTAAAGCTGCGAAAACACAGCGCACGGCGGACTGTGCCCCGACGCAGATGGCTTTCAAGATACAGCGGCCCAGAGTAGAACGCCCTTCCCTACGCTCCCCCTGGAGCACTGCGCTCGACGGAAGACGGCGCGCTACCTTACCGCTTTCCTCCCTAGCGCGAGATTGAGCCGCCATCGCCGGCTCAGCCTCGCACGCTTTCACTCGCACATACAACATACGGTGCGCCGCGACGATTTTATCACCCTTGGACTTTATACGGAACCTCACGGCGACGGCAACGGCAGAAATGCGCCTTGAGTATCCATACAATTGCTATCGTCATAATATGCGCGTGGTTTCCCTTCGGTTACTCCTGCCGGTTTGCATGATTCGCATTCCACCACTCTGCTGCACCCACCTAAATTTACATACCAATGTGATCAAAAGCGACCGCCTATAGCTACAGCACTTCCTTTCATCAACCATCGCGCAGGTCTCCCATCTCCGCCGGAGTATTCGACGTTGCCCAATTTTAAACACTCGCGAGAGTAGCACTAACTCGCCTGCCTTCCGAAAGCCGCCTTGAAAACTGCAACTACGCGTCACTTCAATATGACAGCAGGATCGTGTGGACTTACAAATGTGACAGCACAGTTGAAACAAGTGCAGACAATGCACGGATCAAAAGCTCCGGACATAAACTGAATACCTTATTTTAGGGGCGAAGCTCCTTAGGGTGTGGGTCGTTCCCTCCTCTGTAGTAGTAAAAGTAGTAGTAGTAGTAGTAGTAGTAGTAGTAGTAGTAGTAGTAGTAGTAGTAGTAGCAGTAGTAGTAGTAGTAGTAGTATGTATAGCCACCTCTAGTTTATGAATTGTTCAATAGATGGCGTTGTGTGTCCGTATATGTATGTATACGCATATATACATATATATGTATATGTATAGTATAACCGGAAGCCGACTTCCGCTTCCGTTTCCACTTCCGGTTCCGCTTCTGTTTCTATTTCTGGTTCCGCTTCCAGTTCCGGAAGCCAGCTTCCGGCTTCCGGAGAACGCTTCCGGCGTTTTTCTCTCTCGTCCGTAGCTAGGTGCGCTGCGGGCGTTCGTTCCCGACACGCGTTCTCTTTCTCTCGTTCCCGACGCGCGCTCTCTTTCTTTCTTGTCCGTAGCTAGGGGCGCTGCAGTGCACAAGGGCGTTCGTTCCCGACGCGCGCTCTCTTTATCTCTCGTCCGTAGCTGTGGTTTACCCGAATGATCCCCCGGAGCTTCGCCCCACTCATCATCGTTCACCCCGTGAATATGCTGCGATTTTTTTTCGGTTTCTTCCGAAGTGACAAAAAGATTGTAACGTTCTGCACAAAAACAATTGGGCTCCAATCCACGCTGTGAAGGTGTTTGGCCAGCGAAGCTGTTGTACCACGTGATCCAATAGACCAATGTGACCTAGCCTTGAACTGGGTCCTGCCAAGCCTGAGCACGACGCCATTGCTGTTCCTTTCATCGCTCATTGTTATTCGTGCTGCTCTTCAGGCGTCCTATACTATGCGTGGCCTTTCCATAGCGCTATCACAACACAAATGAAATCAGTTGCTTGGCGGGTTCTTTTTTTTACATATGAAAGTGTAGTGGCGTCCCTCCCTGCTTCGTATGCTACAGTTGCCGTTTCCCGGCAACTGCAGCTTATGCAATCCTAATATTTAGAGGGAAACGCTTGCGGTGAACGCTACGCGCGAAGGGGAGCTTTCTGCTTCTTTTCTGCTTCTAGGTTCTGCTGCAAGGAACCTAGCGGCGCGCGTCTTTCGCTGTGATTGGTTGAGTTTTCTTTCGAGAGAGACAATGAAATCCCTGGATCCCAGTCATATACAGCTTCGCTGTAAAATATTTTTTTTTCTCGGCTCCCTTCTGGTTCGACACGGCACGCAATCCGGGCCAGTTACAAACACTTTTACGCTAAAGTAGCTTTTCGGTCTCACTGGAATCCCGACATGCCGAACCTTGCTCTGCCCCATGGCACCTGTACGTCTAAATTCGCCCCCATCAAAACGCGGCCCCCGCGGTCGGGAAGCGAAACCGAGATCTCGTGCTCAGCAGCAGAGCATCATAGCCACTGTGGTGGTGAATATGTCGGGTGAAGGATGATCCAATCGAGGAACCGAACCACATACCCGTGCGCTGTGAAAAGCCTCACACGTAATTACTATAGCTACAGCCGCTTTATGTGTATTGCAAAATTCCAGGGATCAAAATAAACTTATCTATATCTCTATATGTATATATATATAGAGAGATAGATATAGAGAAGTCTCTATATGTATATAGCCCGCGGCTAGCACTCACCAACCTTCACGATCTATAACAAACAACCCTTCTGTCGCAGCAAATTCTTAGACATGCAGCTGTAGCGAAGCGGTTGCGCGCAGCCCATATCTGGATGCTGGCAGCCCATCTGGATGCTTGGCGTCTTTATCGCGATCGCCACAATGAGCTTCAGAAACGACCGAATATCACGTTGTTGTCCACTAGCTCGGGCCCCTAAACTGTATACATACTACCCCCATCCATGTTCACGTCATTATCTCTACGCGCAGACTCAAGTTAAGTGTGCTGAATGTTTAACTTTCATGATCGCAATGCATTCAAATTGTCATGTGTCATCTACAGAATGTGACATAGGTATCGAATTTGCCACGTTCGGCTGCCACGAGAAGATATATGATCCACGGCATACAAGAACAAATAATACTGAACAAAACGGATGGGGTGTAACCGAATTTCTGTCCAATATGATTGCCCCTGACGGGCTGCACAGTGAAAATTAGGAGATCCGGTGCGCCCATGGCGGTGGTGCGAGCACGCATTAGCACAGCGCCCTTCGCGAGCTGAGAACGCATCGCATCAACGCACGCAAATCAAATCAAAGTTTTATTATCATTCTACTGCGATACACGGAGAAAGGCTGTGAAAAAAAACTGTTTTTAAAACAGATTGACTAGTTCACAGCCCGCTCGGTTTTCAGAACTGTGTCCCTCTACCGTTTGCACGAATACCGCAAGTTCGAGCGCATCAAAGTAATTTCTAGCTGCCAAGACCAACGCAGTTTACGCTATAGGTTAGTACACAATTACCATAACCACAGATTTATAAAACCAAGTGCGAGGACACTGAGTATGACGCAACATTTCACATTGCCAAACAGGCGACAAAGTTTTCGTGTCTGCGCGTAGATAAAATCTCCCCTAAAACTTCATGCGGGCGAAAATTTATTGCGCACTTACTCTGAATTACTAGCGCAAGAAAGTGTTGCATTTGCGCATGCCGTCACTCCTGTTTTCTTACCTGCGCACACCGCCAGTCAAAGAGGTCAGTGAAGTAGCTCTGGCGCACACGCTCTCAAGTTTCCAGTAGTCAGTCATCGTGACGTTCGTGATTTAAAAGATTTAAAAAGAAATATAACGAGACGTCTTTCCGCAATACTCAAATATGACAGAGTTGCTCGTGCCGATGACGATGTCAACGGAGAGAATAAGCGCCGCAATACTGGCAGACAAGCCAGAACCATAGCAAGAAGTGAGCGCTCCTGCGTGGCTCGTTCCGTTTGCCGCTGGCTTGTTTTGTTCGTTTTGCGATTCGGCCACTGGTCGGCGTAAGAAGTTTCCAATCTGTGTCCTGGGGTGGTGAGAAACAAAGCCACTATCAGCGGTCGGCGCGGCGGAGACGAACAATACAAGCGATCGCCGCCAGATAACCCTGCGTGCCCACGACGGCGGTGGACGCGAGCCGCTCACTGAGCGCACAGCAATGCGACGGGCGGGAGCCAAAGCTGAGGACGGCATACGGTTCCGCTTCAAGCAGCAGTACACGCCAGGTGAGAGCGCGCACCCCGGGCGCCGACCGTGAACGTGCGAAGCAGTGCTCGCCAGCGCCGCTTCGCAACGTCGCAGGCTCGGGATTTCGCATTCCCATGCTGTTTTGGGCGTGCGCCAAATTGTCGCACTACCGGATCTGCTCTTCGGATACGCATACTGGTTGTCGATGGAACTAGAGGTTCATGTCATCCTTAGCTCTGCAACATGATACAACACTGGCGTGCTTTCTGTAGTACATAGCCTCAGCTCGGATTCTGCGTTGCCACGGTGTTTAGCCGCAGCTGCTTTCTTCCTCGAGCGAGAGAGCCGTGCTTTGCGTCGTTTTCATCCAGCTCGGAAAGTGCAACAGGTTACGTCTGTCCTTCCGGAATAGCACGCGCAATCTACCCTCTCGTATACTACATCGTGGCGTAGCCCTTCAGAGCGCCTATTTGATCACGCCTCCTACAACGTTACCAGAAGGGGCTAAATGAATTGTTTGTGTTGGAGCGGCGGGCCGTAAAGTGGTCTGTTGCAAGCACATATCTAATACCAGCTGTCTAATGCTACCGGCGGCTTTTAAAAAAAATGTGGCCTTTAGTCGCGTCATCCAGACGATTCCTGGATAAGTGGTGCGGCGCGAAGGCGCTGCCAAGCCCAGTAACCGCCCACGCCCCATAGTCACGTCCTGTCTAGAAAGCTTTGAACGGTCCACTGCGAAGCAACGAACGCGATATTCTGCTGCTTGGCACGAGGGAGAATGTTTGTAAGCAGCGGAAGTCTACATAGGAACCTCATAGTATTCATTTTCCGGTGCCTTGAACTGCGCATATGCTGTGTTATTACCCTTACTGTGCACGCAGCGCAGCGCTCGGGGGCTCTGACAGAAGCATACGAACTCGAGCATTAACGAATTTGTCGCCGGAGCGTAGCGGACGTGGTTACATTCGAACACACCGCTAGGGAACAGCTTCGCTCCAAAGATGAAAAATAATCTCGCGGGAGTACGTGCGAGACAAGGGACGAAGATATCTTTGTTTGCTTCTGTCCGTGTCGTTCTCGCTCCTTCACATAATCCGCTTGGTCATTTTCACAGTACTACACACGGCCTGTTTCAAACGAGCTCGTGGTCCCATATCGATTAGCGCTTTTCTTTCTCCAAGTGTTGCGCTCTACTCTGTCAAGAAACCAGACGTATATAAGCCGAAAGAGCAGTTCGTAAAAGAAAGCTATAATATGCCGATTGTCTCCGCAGAGAGTGCCAAAAATTTCAAACGTCACTGCTCTAGAGAAAATTTCTTCTGAGGTATGTTATTCCCGCCGGCAGGAATAAGTAAGTACCTTATCACTGATAGCATAACTAATTACGTGACATTCACTGACTTTTTACTTTCGGGTTCACGTTGCACCCTGTGGATCAGTGGTTATGGCGCTCTGCTGCTGCAGCACGCCTGTGCTGCTGCAGAAGATATCTGCCCAGCGGTCGATTTCGGCACCTCTGGCCTCCTTGAAGCCCTTGGGTTGAGCGAGGGGAAAGTAAACATGTTCGCAATAGAGATTAGCAAGAGGCGATTGGAATATTGGTGGAAGAAAAGTAGGGAAACAACGAAAGCGTACAAAACTAGTGCCCAATGGGGGTTCAAGTTTGGTGATGAGCATTCTTCGTGGCTTTTTTTTTATTATTATTATGACAGGTAGGACATTAGGCAATATAATAAGAGCTTGGTGGCGCAACCCACCACCCCGTTCCAAAGGGGACGCTCATAGCATCTATCCATCCATTCACGAGGTTGCAGGTTCAATATCCGGCCGTGGTGGCCACATATCGGTGCAGGTGGAATCCCTCATTACCCATTGTGCAGTTTCGGGGCGTTATAAACTGAGCAGTTTGAATTTTTTTACACATCTGCTCTCAAACTCTGCGGCAATATGCATTGGCGTTTCACGTTGCATTGTGACGAGCCACAGAACAGTGTTTTCGAGAAACTACTATAGGTTACCAATGCCTTGGCCGCGCGTTACGGGAACAGACATATAATGACAAGTGCCTATAGTTTATCGATACGTTTTCTCATGAATGTATCCAATTCAGCGGACGTGTCCTCCAAACATTTTCATTGGTGAACTAACGTAGTTCATCACTTGAGGAACAGCGAATTTCTTTTGTCCGCAGGCGTAAATGGCGTGTTGCAGAAGAGGTTATCTCTACTCCACACTCCTTAGGAAATTTTCGGCAGTCTTCGGGAAAACCTCCGGCGTTTGCTGAAAGGCGGGGAGGTCGGCCTCAGCTAGCGTGCTAGGTTTGTACAGGGCAAGGGAGAAGAGAATTCGTGGTCAGAGACGATGACGACATCATTGACAGTAAAATTTTGCAAGGCAAGTGATTCATCGGTAAGGGCTATATATATATATATATATATATAGCGACTACTCGATTTTCTTTTCGCGGACTGCTCGACGCGGCAGCCTCGAAATCAATGCCCATCGTGGTGGTTTAACAGTGACTGGCCGGCAGCACTCGCGCGCGGGAGAAAAATGTGGAAATGGCTTATGCGCGGTCACTTGAAGGGCACGCTACGTGCCCGTGCGCTTTAAGTGAAGTGCTTCGCTCTACTGTGCTCCTCGCAGCCCAGCCGTTGCTTTAGTTCGTGAAACTGCTCATTCAGATACTGCTAGCGCTGTCTTTCCCGAGGTGAGCAGCGGAAGGTTGCTGTCAAGGTTACTGACCGATTCGATTATTGCGCCGTGACCTACAAACCAAGATATTGGAGTTGTTCAACGGAGAACATTACAAAATACCACCAATCTGTTTTTTTTCAACCTTGCATATTTTATCCCGTGTCTCGACCGACGATTAATATGGCTGATATGTCATCACACGTTTGCAATGCATGTCATCGGCAGCTCAGAGTTCGTTGCACCGAGGTTGCCTGGAAGACTAAGCGCAGCTCAACCTCGTGCGCATTTGGCGAGTGTCTTGAAGGGTTTGCATATTGTCGGAACACGACACACATACACCAGCAGCTTGCCAGGAAAATTTGGCGCTTAAAAGAAAAGGTGGTGATACTGCAAAACTTCTTGCGCTATGACTAATGTTTTTCCTACGCGCTGTCTTCACGGCTGTACGTGGATGATCGAGGGGGAACTCTTTGAATTCCCAGTCTTTCAGGTCACTACATTTAAATGGCGCATTACGGTTACTGATACATCCTCTTAGCCTACAAAACCGTTAATTCGGGCTCAAGTAGTGGTTTATACTGACACCGAAAGTGTTTTAACGAAACATAACTGCCAAGGGTAATACTATCGCTGCAGCAGTTCGTGAACGGAGCTATTCTCGAAGTGAAAGTAGTGTGATAACACGTGCAGAAAACGTATACAGAGCAAGAGCATGCAGAGGACGAAAATTCAAGTGCAAATTTGCTTCATTCTTCCGTGCCTTCTGGCTGTGCACGGAACGGATTTTTTTTTTTTTCTTCTCCCTTGTGTAGCTCTTGCTCTGCGACATCACCAACGTCGCTGTGTAGCACGAATCAACCAAATTTAGAAACTGCTGCACAGTATGGCTACATGTCAGCGATGTCGCACCTCCGAATCCGTGTCTTCGTAGCGTTTTCTACAAAATGATGACGACGCTCACTGGGCTTTCTTTGACTCGTTTGGAGAGCTTTTGCACTCAAAGGCGTCACTTAGGCCTCGTTTGTGCAGCTCACGTATGTGTGTTGCGGAAACGGGTGATTTCTCATCGCACAAACCACACCGTAGACAAGTGTGAAACTTGAGTTTTTTTTTTTTTTTTTTTTTTTTTTCAACATAATCTACGTAAGTCGCTTAGCTCAGCGTCAAGTTGACGTATTTGAACGGAGGGAAAGAAAGAGAAAGAAAGGTTATAGTCCGTAAACACCGACTGGCTGAAACTGAAATAAGACGGTAAAGGAGAGGAAAATGTGATTCGGTTGAAAGCTTCTATGCCTTTGGGCCTTCTTTCGACCTTCGATCTATAGTCATTCGGAACAGCGGTATACACGCCGCTGCTACGAAAAAAGGCCGGCCGTCCATCTGGAAATTTCTTGTTATGCTTTTTGATAGCGCAGCAATCGGAATTCTTGCGCATTTCTTCACACGGAGTTTACAACGCAGCCATTTCAACTACGTACCGTGTGTACGCACATACGCGCGCACAGGAATATAAACCTGCAGTACGCCGCGTAATATGTAGTGCGCATGCCGAAACAGGTATCTCTATATTAAACGTGCCCATCGAGTGTGCTTCAATATAATCAGCTTTGCAAAACGTCGTGATCATATCGAGGCCTGTTAGGCTAAACTCTGGTATCTGCTACGGCGCCGTCGATAGTATACGTTCGCACATATTCGCGCCGATGTAGCTGAGCAACGTATGCAGCTGCTCAGAGCGTGGATACGCGTGCCGTCCTCTTGATATTGAGAATACCGATAAGGCCGATAAAGCGTACTATGCAGCGCGCTAGTAGTATATTGGAACGCGACGTCGAGCGTACGGTGGGAGCTTCTCGTCAGCTGGAAACGGACCACTTCTTCTTAGGTAATTATTTTCTCAGTGATCGTTGCGTGCCGTTCTTACCCCGGTGCGCTCGTTAGTTAAAGGAGTAGGCCGCACAACGTGAGCGGACGTTGAACGGCAACAGTTACGCATCCCGGCGATAGTTCGTGGCCTCGCCCTTGTGTCGACTCCTGCAGTCGTCACTGCTCCGATAGCGGGCGCGGCCCATTCGCATATGCGTGGAGGTCAAGAGCCCTTCAGGCAAGCATGCACAGCAACAACTATACGTGCCGCGCTGGCTTTGTTCCTCGCTGTTTCGTGCCTTCCTTTAAAGGCTATGATGTGTCTTACTTTTAAAGCTCCAACAAAATATGGGTAGCCAGGCAAGAGCCGCCATTTCGGTTAAAAGGGATGTCTAAAAAATAAGCCTCCGAAAAACGAGAGAGAGAATGAAAGCAAAGGGAGGTTAACTAGAGGCGAAAAACCAACTTTCGGCATACTAAGGGATGAAATCGGACTGCTTCTTCAACAATTTTATCCATTTTTAGTCAAAAGTGCGCTGCGTAACTGCTTCGTGTCGCTATCCACTAACCTTGCTCGTGGTTATCCCGTTCATGCATCTTGTAATAGTGATACTGACACAATCTCTGCTCTTATTTTTCACCTTTTTTAGAGCAGAGGAAGCAAGAGGCGGACGCTATCCTCCAGAAGTACCCGCAACGTATTCCTGTAAGTACCGCCTCAATTAAACATAGTTCCTTGCGGCTCTGAACACAGCGCATTTGAGAAAGCGCATGACCACTGCTGCTACTGAGCTGCGGCACGCAAGTGCCGTGTATTATAGGGTCAGTGTGGCACTGCTGGCGTTTCGCAATAGACATAGAGGGTGCGGAAGAGTAGTCTGCTTGTTCTTGGCATGTTCAACTGCTCGGATTCAGCTGTGGCCAGACCCAGAAACATCTGAAATGAACGGTTTACGCTTGTGCAACGTCTTGGGCAGCGAACTTCATTTAAGCAAATGTTCCCATTCCAGCTGTTCGGAATTCGTACGTATACCGTTGTTGGCGTGACTTAAAGTGCGACGTATTGCGACTTCTCTGTGTAGAGGCATGAAGACTACAACATCAACAACAGAAAGAGTACAACGGAAAATGTGTAAGCTGACCTTTAGTGACGTCCCGCGCTTTTAGGCCCGAACGTTATTATTGCCGGGGGGAAAATACGGACATGCCTCTCATCGTGCGGCATCTTCGTCGACTTGGTGGCTCTATCATCCGAACTTCTCTTCAGCTAATCGCGTGCTTGAAATCGCAATCATGCACGGGCTTGCCCAGAACTTCGTTTCGAAAGCGTTTCGGAAGGCTGATCGCGTCGTCTGCATATGTCTAAAGCGAGAAAACTCTACGTCCCCGTTTTTTTTTTTTTTTTTTTTTTTTTTTCTTGTCTCGGAACATCCCAATGATTTGGCAAGCTTTTTGTGAATACGTCGCACGGCGGCTGGTCATTTCTTTGTTTAAACTGCAGCGCTCAGCATGTTTCTAGCGTAAGGAAGTTCTGAAATTTCTGGACCTTTGGTGAGTGCCTGGTTATCCATCTGGGGCACAAAATTTGTCCCGTAAAGTATATAATTGTGATATGTATACTATAGTTTTCGCTAGTCTATATGTAGTCACCCAGTTACCACGTCCATTTATACTTGTATATCACTGCGAAACGGCCAGCTGAATGTCTTTAGCTGAGGGTAAGCTTCGTTTTGGCAGGAACCGAGCACGGTTAAGCAGTATCCTGCCAGCTGATTTTTTTTTTTTTTCAGGTTTAGATGGTGCTGTCGCTGTGTCGCGTTTCTCCGCCAGCTGGGTTGAAGCCCAAACCGCATTCACGCGATTTTGTGCGCGACGGCGACGAGCGACGGCTTCGAGCGACGAAACGGGCCGTCGCGCGAACAGATCGCTTGGTCTTTTCGCTCAATCGCTCGGTTCTAGAAATCTAGAATTCGTCGCTCGTCGCCCGGAAGTGCTATAAGCGACTAGCCAATAGCGTGAAGCCGGAACTGGATATACATCAGTCAAGTACTACCGATTGTCGCACGGAATGAGCAAACGACTAGATTTTGATACGTGCAAGGATAATAACGTAGTGCAAGACCTTTAGAAATATTTATGCTGCTCTTTACTCTAAAACACATCAACTTAAATTAATAAAGCAAGCGTCACGCCAGTTTCGGCGAGTATTTGCTGCCCTCATACCGGCAACACCGGGGAGACGTCGCTCAAAGTCGTCGCTCGCATGCGGTGCGACTTGTAGGCGACGAGCGACCGCGACAGCCATCTCCATCGCGCCGCTTGTCGCGGTCGCGCGCAAGATCGCGTGAATGCGGTTTATACTTGATGGTTGCGAGTCGCATTTTTCGCCGTAGTCAGCTGCGCGTCTCTTGTCCAGATGCGCCGTTTTGCCTACGATACGCTGCAAAGGGTACCGAAAAAAGACATCGTCTACAGCGAATGAGTGTGGTGAACGCCCATCTATGACAGACCTGGCTGTTTGCTTACTTAAATAATCGTATAATATTCGACGGTTTCTGCAGGAATTTTCTTCACGAAGCCAGGAGGATGCCAGACATAAGCTGCCTTCTAATTTCTTTTTTTTTTTTAATATAGCCTTATATGCAGGACACCAAGTTGCTACTTCGGGGCTTTTTTCTTTTGTGGTGCGCCAAAAGCGAAGCTAAACTTGGCCTTGTCTCATGGAGAAGGGGTACCATCAGCGCCCCGGCTTTCCAAACAGTTGTCAGCCCAAGGGCTTGTGGGTTTGGCAATATCATATGGTATCGCGAACTTGTGGTATTGCGCAAGTCTTTGGGGCAGATCTATTGTCTCGTGATTTGGTAATACTGTACAGTTTGGTAGATTTTGCGGCTGTAAACAACCCGCATATGGATCGCGAATCGGCCAAGTCCACGGCTACGACCTGTGCGCGAAAGCGGGCCGATCCTCCTCCTCTCTCGCTCAGGTGATCGTCGAGCGGGCGCCCAACTCGCACGTTCCTTCCATCGACAAGCAGAAGTTCCTGGTGCCCAATGACATCACGGTGGCGCAGTTTATGTGGATCGTGCGCAAGCGCATCCATCTCTCGCCGGAGAAGGCACTCTTCGTCTTCGTTGGCCGGCTTATGCCCCAATCCAGGTGAGCAGCTTATTCTTTCGTCTCAAGCTTCGGTTGCGGACGGTCCGCGGTGTTGCTTGGCAGCAGAGCGCGGTTTCACAGCGGCGTGACCGCAAGTGACAGCGATGAAGCTGTCGATAGGCCATAAGTATGTTATTTACATGGTCGCAGCGAACGAGTTGCTACACACGTGTTAAATGCAAGTTCATTCATCTGTGTGCTTCACTGTGAACAGCTATAAGTTGCATAATATCGACTCCGGGCGGATGCGGGGCCTCCATCAGATGTGATGTTCGGCTTCAAATAAAGCTTTTGTACATCATTCTCTGCGTGTGTGGTTATAAGTACTGGCAGTGAGGTTAGAAACATTTAGTACAGCGTTATCACTTATAGCTACAGCAACTGTAAGGACAAAACTGTACACGCGCCGGCTGATTTGCTGTGCAGGAGTGTAGCCACTGCACCTGGCCGGAATCGTAACAATAGGAGCTATTCTAAAACAATTCAAGGGTTGAAATTAATTCTGTAGATTAATTTTGCACACGCATTAATTCGTTCTAGTTCATCTCTTTAGACGGCCTTCGTCTAACGAGAAGCATAGCTCTCGCCAGTTCTTTACACATCGCAAATGGCTTCTCAAAAACACAAATGAGTACTGAGCAAGCTTATATGAAAATCTAACTTTCAGGTGAAGCAATTCTGAAGGTTATAAGATGAATTTAAAGCAACTTACATACTCAATCTGGAATCTGCGCTTAATCGGTGGCCGTCCTGAAACCGACATGAGCAACTATTATGAACTGAAGCGTAACTGCGAGTCGGCCTAGTTGGAACATATTCATTAAAAAATAAAAATAAAAACAGCAACAAATGAGGACAAGGACGAGCGCTCGTCCTTGTGTTGCTCCTTCGTTCTTGTTTGTTTTGCGCACAAAAAGTTTTTTAACTACTATGTATACAGTTCGTGACCACTTGTTCGAAGCGCACTGCTAGCCTGTGAGTATTATCCGGAGGATTACGTTCCGCATTCCCACGCAAGCTCGTAACTCGCAAGATTTCCTACGCGCGGATTACCGCTTGAACCCGCGAGGTTTGTACGCATATGGGCGTGCTTCAAACAGCATAAACGCGCGTGCTATATTGGCGCGCATGGCCACAGGAATAGGAGCAAAACCTGAGTCTACAAATGACATTTTGCAAGCTACTTCGAGAAAGAACATTGCACGAAATATAGGTCCTTTCTCTCCTATGTCAACGCACGATTTGCATTTGTAGCGTATACATCCACTATAGCCGGACAGTGCAACAATTCTGACTCACGCCGCACTGCCTCCACCCCCTACTTAGCGCATAGTCTGTAGGCCTAATCTGATTCTGCAGAGTCTGTCCGCAAGTGTTTCCGGCAAAGTGTGCTCGTCGTTGAGTGCAGTTCTCGTTGCTCGCAGCCTCAGCATGGGAGACCTATACGCCACGTACCACGACGAAGACGGCTTCCTCTACCTCGCCTACAGCGGCGAAAACACGTTCGGCGGCCTACGCTCCGGAGCAAGTGTGCCCCTACAGACTTGAACTGTCGTGCCTGCGTGCCTCGTAGCGCGCGCTGCTCGTCCCTATGGTTCGCGGTGCACACTCAGCGGCCGCCTCAATTTTAAAACAATACTCCCGCGTACTCTTCTGTGGCGGCGTTTTTCTCTTTTTTAACTCTTGTGTCGTCGGAACCCCTTGTGCATCCCCTATAAAACGACGTCAAAGTATAGCAGCTTCCCGCAAATAAAATCAGCTCTTAAAGAATGTATGTGCTCGCGGGTTTCGATCGCTGCGTGTCGCGCAAGCAAGAGGCAGTGACCATGAAGTGTTTAGAACCGCGCCTACCGGGCTCGTACCTCGGTGCTCTCAGTGCTGTATTTAAACTTTGACCAGCCATGTCAGTTTGCAAGCTTGAACATGCTGTCGGCTGGCTCCAGATTGCACCAGGCGAAACAACGTGTCGCGGTTCCAGGCTTTCGGTCACCATTCCTTTCAAAGCATCCGTGGCTTCGCAATTCTTTTTTTTTTTTCGCCCACATGGAAGAGTGCGCGCGCCATATTCAGTGTTATGTGCTCATTTGAAGCTTACGTCGCGTACGCAGCGTCTCAGATTTATTGACACCGTTTCCGTTCTGCCTTTGCGAACAATTGAAGTGCGCTATAGATTCAAGTGTGCTATACATACCATGTGTCCCGTCTGCCACTTTTTCCGCAACGCCACTAAAATCAGTATTAAAACACTCGCTAAACACTGGTGACAAGTGTTCAATGAATCTTGGCTAAAAATGTTCTCACAAATGACAGAAAAGATCTGGGCTAGATGTGTAGGTTTTTCAACTATACATGAACAGAAGTGCAGGGTTCGATTCCGTCTACTCATTTCCCTTATTTCGAACGCGTAGTCATTTATGCAATGGTTTTAATGTGAATACTCGACAAGGATTCAACTTTTGTTCATTTTTATTTGTTTCGGATGTGAATGGTGCTTGAGAAATAAAGAGTGCGACCCAGTGGCGTAGCCAGAAATTTTGTTCGGGGGGGCTCACGTTCCAGCAAGGCCTCCTCCTTATAGAATTTGTCGATGGATCAAATACATGAATAATAACTACATTGCCATTGCCAATGCCATTGTATATTAGATGCTGCAAACGCATTACTGTCAAGTAAAATGTGTATTTTTTCGTAAAATAATATATTCGTATGTCCAAAAAAGTCTGGCAGAAATAATTGGTATCAATGTTTCCGCGTTTCACACGAAGTTTAGAACTATATCAGTTCGAAACCAGCAAAGCCGTGCATGCAGCTGACATGAAAAACGTAAAGGCCATGAAATGAACAAGTTGAGGACAAATATTTTGATGAATCTTTGTCATTCAAGAACCTTGTTTACATTTTTGTACATATGCAACGGCTAGGCAAAAACCTCAATGACGCTGTCCTTCATTGCAATAGATTGCGCTGGAGCAGCTGTTACCGGTCGTGTATTGTAATTACACCGAGATTATAGTCGCAACTGTGAGTACATATAAGAAGCAGCTGTTCTGAAAAATATACATTAGAAATGCGAAGATAGAATAGAATATACAAATGCGAACATACAACTTGATAGAGGGCAAAAAATTGTCGCTGGAAACAAAGTTCACTGCTTGTATACAGAAAACCTCGCAATAAGATATTTAAATATACGTATAAGTCGCCAATAAATCAACGTATTTAAGCAGACGTCACTGTATATAATGCGTCAAACAAGACAAACATGTTGCGCAGTCACAGATAGTAAACTTTACGCATAGAAAGACAGACGATCCAGGCAAGAACAAAACTGATTGCAGAAATCGTGGTACTTACTTGGGACATGCAGCGGTCGCGACAGCACCATATGGGTAGAATAATAGAGGAATAATGCAGAAATCAGTACGAAAATGTGTAATTCAACTGCCTGCAGAGCAGCAACAAATATTCTGTACCCAAAATTAAAGAAGGGTATTGCTTCGGTTCAAAAAAGAAGTAAAAGCAGGTAGCTAAATAGGAAAGAAAAGGCCACACGAAAGCCACCGATGATGCGGCAAGTTAAACTACCCAATATCCGAGTGTGTTTGTTGGGAAACGCCGCGTGGGCCGGGCTTTCAATGAGCAAGGTCGGTGAAGATTGGTTATTGATGTCCTCGTAATTTTCGTATTCACATGATAATTTTGATCTTGATGCTAACTGTTAAAATAAACGGCGAAAATTTCTGTGGTTTTAAAAGCTAATGAATGCAGTCATACGTTTTCCTAATTACGAGTTTATGGACCTGAAGGAACAGAGCTGCATGCATTGATTTTTGCTGCTGCGCTATCTAAAGGACAAACTTCACTTGGCGGGGAAGTTGAGCGAAGTGGTTAATGACTTCAGACACGTTGATGCTGGCGTCTCTGTGGGCGTATAGAAGCGCCAGCCTAACCATGCGTTCCTCAGACATTGTAGAGCGCAAGTAGTTTTTTAGTAATCATGTTAAAAAATCTTCTCCCTGCGCTGGCAGTGGTCAGTGGAAGGGTGACTAGAATCTGCAGCAGTTTGTACACAATTACATAGAACCTGCAGTCGGAATGAGAGAGGGCATCTATTACGGTGCTAAAAACACTCCTTCGATGTCGTTGGCATCCTTGTTTAGGCACCTTGCACAAACAATAAGCTGTTCGATTACAGTAATATCCGTCGTTTCGTCAGCAATTATGGAGAAGCAGCCTGCAGCGTTTACTTTTGCATCTAGGCTTTCTTTGATAACTTCACCACAAATTTCTATAATTTGGTTTTGTACATCTGGCCTTAAATACGAGGCATTACTGGGGCAACTTTCCAAATGGTTCTTCAGATATTTATCTCCATAATCAGCTCGCATGCGAAGAAGCGCTCTGAAAATGCCAGTATCTTCAGCGGGGGCTTTGCTTGAATCCATAGGATCACTGTCCTTATGGGGAGAGCCAGACCTTGTCGCCTGCAAAAAAGAACTGCCTCAATAATAGGCCGTTAAGTTTCTTCTGTTTTCTCTTATTTTACTTTCCCTGCCCTGGTCCAGCTGATCGATAACATAGGGCGCGCTTCCTGAAAATGTTTGGAGAAAATTATCAGCTGACAGTCACGGTGATATTGAGTATTTTCGTCTGTGTGGAAGATTGCGAGCGCGTGCTTCCATTTCTGGAATGGCTTGGACACGAGGGCTCCAGTGCGCGCATGTTGGCCCAAGTTTATAAGAACTTTAAACCCATAAAGTTCCAGAATTGAAAATCTAAAGCACGCCTTTGGAAATGTCGGTGCACCATTCGCGTCAAAAGATGAGAACTTTACATCCATAAAGTTTCGGAATTGAAATCCATACGCCCCGTAGATCCGCGACCGCTGCGAGATGCCGCAACGCGCCCGGTCGCTATCGAAAAGCCCTTGAAAGTTTGTGCTCGGATGGGACTCCTTGCATTATGTGACTCCAGGTGCAAAGGCGTTGCCACGAAATCCAGCCCTAGTTCGCAATGTTCATGCCGAAATGTCTTTTCGAGCGTGAAAAAGACATTGTAGACAAAATCTAGAATGATTACCGGAGCCGGTGGTTGTTTTGGTCGGCGGTGCATGCCAGCACGAAAAAATTTCGGGGGGGGGGGGGGGGGGCTGAAGCTTCATCAGCCCCCCCGCCCTGGCTACGCCCCTGGTGCGACCAGGCCAAAAAGTTCACAGGAGAAACAAATCATTCACTGCGATTTTGTTGTCTTATTTACTTAACGCTGATCCTATTTCGCCTTTCAGGACTGCCAATGCGTGTACAGCGTAGGGCCAGTAACGTGCCATGGAAAGACTGAGTACTTGTCTTCGGCATGAAAGCTGAATTCCTAATTACTTGCGAAAAAGCGCGCGGAATCGCACTGTCCCAGACATTGGACTCGACTTCGTAAACCTTTAGTTTCTAGGAAACCTACAAAGCGTGCCGATTAGTATCCTAGGATCAGAAAGGTCGATACTCCCATCGAGAGCAATGCTTCGGAGAACGACGCTATAAGTCGCCACTGGGAGCGACAGATAAAAAAAATTGGCCGATTCAACTGTAGTTGGCGTCTATATATATACGTAATGCGAAGCATTCATGATTGGCATAGAACGGTTGTTCGATTAATGTAACTTCTGTAGGGAAAGCTTGTGAATAGATTGTATGCTGTAGTGTTTATATTTATAACAAGAAAGCATGTTTGTAATGACAACATTTTAGATTGAAAGCAAGCAAAAACCCTGTAGCACATTTTAGACTGCACTATCCCCGGGATCGGCCCACGGAAACCGCGAGAGGCTCGCCTGCCAAGGAGTAGCTGGACTGCTGGAAGAATGCTTCGCATTAAAATCGAAGGAAAACCCCTGTTACCCGCCCCGGTAGCTTAGTGGCTATGACGTTTTGCCTGTGAGCATCAGATTATAGGTTCGATTCCACGCAGCAGAGGCTTCAATCTTTTCCACTTTTAATGTTTCCAGTGAAGTGAAAATTTCGTTACGCGCATTTGAAAGACAAGATAGGCCGAAAATTAAACTTTCACTGAAGTTCTTGAGAATGAATCGAAGGTTTTTTTTTCTCGTGCTGCTCGAGGTGTTGTGAGCAGCATGTATACTTCAATCATAATGATGCAAAGTATGAACTCCAATTATTTGCAGACCATTTTTCTGCACCCAAATCAGGTGACATGCATTAGCCAATTAGTTCCAAAGAATCGGTAGAGAAGCCGAACCTCGGCGTGATGCGACACAAGAACGTTTCTAAAATTTCAGGGAGAGTCCATATTTATCTACATGCGGTACAAACTCGACAAACTGTATTAGCATTGCTATAATATTGGCCTTTGTTATTCTTGATGTCGGTTATTTCCTGCTAAACATGATCCCCACAGGAATCATTAGCACAGAAAGGACAAAACTTAATTTAAACTTCGTCACGCACTTCGTCACGTGGCGTTTTCGTATGTAGCAGCGGGGCTGCCTTTTCTGCGCTACTGGAGCACTCGGTTGTCGACATTGCCTGGGTTGAGCGTTGAAATATGATGAATATCTCGAATTAGGTGCGATAGTAACGATTAAAAAGGGGGGTCCATTAAAATCTGACTGCCTCCAAGTTTACCATTAAACTGCCTAAAAGGACCTACTAAAGTCAAGTTTTCGTTACTTTATGTTCTGAAACTCGCGTCGTTAGCGGCAAAGTATGCCCGCTTCGCCTACGAACTCCTGCAAAAACGCGACGTTGGCTACGCTCATAGTCTTTATTTTAAAAATACGTCCGCAAGATGAACACACAGATGTTTCTTTTTATAGGGGACACTTTTTAAAAAGCAGTCATGCCGTTTTCGAAGATAGGCTAGGTGGAGATTAGCAGCAAGAAAAATTTGTGCGACAATTTTGCTAACTAAAATATGCTGATTAACTTCTAATTATCAAGTTTAGGGCTCATGTTGTAATGGTGAAATTGAAGCAGATGAGTAGTGGTCTAGTAGTACTTGTCGGGCTAGTTGTTGCATGTCAAGTAGTGAAGTCATGTCTGCTTAGCAGAAATTCTAGACTAGCACCACTTTCGAGATATCCGTTCCTCAAATCTGTTAAAATAAAGTGTTTCGGCGTTCCAGTTAAGATCGTCCCGAACTACTGGAGACACAGGCCAGTGTATTTCGTAGCACATTTTAAGGTCGAATTCACGAAAGTTCTGCTATAGGTCTCGTTGTGAGGCACGATTTAGCAGCACAGTAGACGACCAAGGGAACTCCTGACCGGAGCGATAGTCAAAACGTCACTATGTCCTGCTCCCACATGACCACTTTCTGCGCCATGACGTCACGACAGTCAGCTCCTTCGAAACAAAAGCAAAGCTGGCTGTATAAAAGCTATTCTATTACATTATTTAGGGCGTTCTGAGGCTTGCCAGTATATATTTCTAGACTACAGAGGTCTAGGGCATTCATTTAACGCCAAATAATGAGTCTAAATTGTCATGTCAGTACTCAACTAAGTTGAGTCTACTCTTATGCATGGCGTGTACAGTCTTCTTGGGTTAGCAGCGCGACGATCTACATGGGAAGCGAGAGAAGTGACAGGAAAGAGCACTTTAACTTACAATTTTTATTCCGCACATAACCAAGGCTTATATACCACGCTATAGGGCACAATTAAGTACAGATGGGCAGCACGTGTTCGGGACCCTGCTTCCAACACACGATATGCAAATCATGTGATATTGCACTTCTTTATCGCACAGTGATAATGAAGGGGCACTTGCACAGAGCTCTCCAGACTTGTGAATTTCAAGCGCTTCAATAATTTCTCTAGTTTGTTTGCTTTTGTGGCGACTGATAATTTGTGTGCTATTGAATAAGGGTTTGCAATGATGGTCTCGGCAATGGATGCCGAGATGACCAGAAACGTAGTTAAAACATGATTATTGTGCTCCTTTAATCGTTCATTGAGACAGCGTCCCGTTTGACCAATGTATTCGCGGCCGCAGGAAAGAGGAATGTTGTAAACACCTACTGCGCACGCGACAAAGCTGTTATTATGGTTGGTTCTGCAGCTATTTTTTTTCTTTGGATTGCAGTTAACCTGCCTGCATAAGCGTGACAGCTTATCTGGTGCCGAGAACACATCGACGCCAGCACGCCGACCAACTTTCTTGAGATTATGGGAGAATGTGAATGTAAGGGATGGCGGTGACTCTCTTTCTGGGAGTGGCAGAATCAGGGTTGCTAGTTCTCTCTTGCTTTTGCAAGCTTCCCGCTACTGACGTCAGTAGACTGCCCAGGTACCCCGATTGCGCAATTAATTTTTCAGGGCAGCTGGGCCCTCGGACTGTGGCGCCGCTGCACGGGAGAACGTGAACCACGGCGGCGCGCCGACGCGAAGCGGCGGTCGTTGGGGTGTTGCGGAGCGCAGCGTAGCAACACCCCAAATAAATACTGCTCCAGTCAGGTAGACTGCTCCCTCCCTGATCGTGAGATTATATTTGGATCATCAAAACAGTGATGCGTTTATTTAGGAACAGCATCGATCCCTTAACAGCAGTCACAGTTGTGCCTACAAGTCTGGCCTTTTCCCGTCCTTCGGCTATTGGGGTGTCGGGGTGTTGCGGAGCGCAGCGTAGCAACACCCCAACGACCACCGCTTCGCGTCGGCGCCCGGCACCACGGCTTCCACCGCGGCACCGGGGCTCAAACAGATTCGAGGCGCCGCCGTGGTTCACGTTCTCCCGTGCAGCGGCGCCGCAGTGCGAGGGCCCAGCTGCCCTGGAAAATGAATTACGCACCCCGATTGCTCAAGCCTCCGGGCCTGTTTTCCGAAACTAGTTTCCATAAAGTGGTGACATGACTTTGAAAGGGAATTATTGAATCATAGGTTAAAGATTCCTCGCTTAATGAGCTTAGATTGGGTTGAGCTAAATGGTAAAATAGCTTTGCTAGCGCTGGGTTCATACATCCATACTTCTCTCGCTTCCCATGTAGATCGTCGCTCTGCTAACCAAAGATACAACTTTACCAACACGCCCGGTCAGCCACCCAATTATGTACAGTCTTCTTGCCGAGCGCATGCAGTGTCTGCGAAGTCGATGGAATGAAGCATTTGCGACAAACTTGGGCGCAGACGTCAACTGAACGCTTCATATTGTGGACGGGGAAAAGTGGTGTGAAGTCATTAAGAGCTCCACAGGATACCACGTTGATGTTCCGGAAAAGTGAAGCCGTACCGGGCGGCGAAGCATTGCTCGCGAGTCAATCTGGTACCGCGCTCAGACTGTGAAACCAAACATGAAGACAGAAGTGCGCGTTCGACGCGTTGGACCTTGCTGCCAAGCGAGTTCTCAGAATATCAGGCGTATGCTGTTGAAGAAATCGCGGAGCCCCTCCCCAGCGTTCTCGAGGATGCACTCCTTTCACGTACTGCGCAGGATCTGCATGGCCTTTCGTGTATCTATAGTGCGACCGTTGAACGGGCGTTCTCGATTTTTCGTTCTGTAAAACGGAAAGAGCTTCTGCTTTCCTCTAGGTCACGTGATCGATAATAAATAGCGGTAGTGTAAGCAGACTCTAGACATGTATATCAAAGACATGGGACCGCCCCTACCTCCCCCCCCCCCCCCTCGCGTGTGCGTGTGCTTGTGAAGATATTAAGTAAAAACTAAAGTAAGCTCATTAAATACAGTAAGTACGACAGGTACAGTGGGCGTTTGGAGCAACGGTCTCTCATCGCGCCACTGAATGGACCAGTCTTCGAAAACGCATCATTGACACCGTGCGATCGGAGAAGACATCATTAATTGTTAATGTCCGTTAAGCGTAGATGGCGTCGTCCTCGTCGGGGCGAAGTGCGTTTCACAAGTCAAGGACGGCTATACGCGTGAAAATGTACGTGTGACCAGGCTATACGTACTCCCATAGCAATAACTTGTTCGCTGCTGTCTTTGCGCTAGAAAACTTAAATACGCGCAAAAACGCGTAAGGCTTTATTTTTTTTTCGAAGCTTTCGTCGCCTCGCTCCCTCATACGAGAGGGTTGCATTTCCTGCGGCAAGTGCATGGGCCGCTGTGTCTTGCGCTGTGTGCGAGCGTGCAGCCGTCATTTGCCTTTACGTCAACAGATTCAGAATTGTACAGAATATTTCACCGCACAGCATAGATATGGCATGTGTACGCATTTAAGTAGTGCATGCAAGTCATTTCTGCTTCACTTACGCCGGTGCAAACAGGAAGCGGCCTTGTACCTCACAGAATCTCGACTGATTGGTGTACTATAGTGATGCAGGAATGAACTCCGGTATTATTCAGTGCATAGTGCACATAAACAATTTCTCAGGACGCGTGAACTCCGACGAGAACTGTCAGCGTTTTAAACAAGAGTTTACTTACGCTGCACTGCGCACAACAGTAATTCATGCTTGTCGGCTGTCTGTTTCGTGCGTTCTATTGCGAGTCGGTGGAATTTCACTGCTGTCATCAACCCCTTCGTGTGTACATTCCTGGTTTGGGATTCCACAACAAAACAGCAACTACTAGCCTTCCGTAATTGCTGGTTTGGGATTCAACAACACAACAGTAATTACCAGCCTTCCGTAGGGGCGCAATCGCAAACAAGAGACGTTTCTCGCACAGACTAAGCCTACGTTCACACTTGGAAAGCGGCAAGCGGGCGGAAAGGCCAAAGCGGCCGGAAAATTTTTTCCGCGCCTGTCCAAGTTGTTAACATTTGTTTTGCTACCGCCGCGGCCGCCGCTGCCGTTTTCGTCCAGATCCATCTAGTCTGCGTACGTTTGTCGGCGTAGTGGCGCTCATTATCGCATTATTTCGAGCGGTATGTTCATTCTTTGACCCACGTACCGTCATGAAAAGTGATCATTTTACGCAACTTCGCGTGTCATCTGCGACCTTCGGTAAATTCCTCGTTGGCGTTCCGTAATTCTCCGCACACGGGCGCGGTAGCGCTGAGTCACAGGTTGGTGCCTAGGCGTGATATTTCTTTAATAGCTTTTATTTACAAGTTGTAATAACATTTCATCATTTCGTATTGTCGGCGCCTCCAGGACACCAAAGGGGCAACGGGAACACCACAGCTAAAACCTGGGCTGGCCCTTGTGTTGGGGCTCGCCAAAGCCTGTGCGTCCTACGTGAGACCTACGCTCCCAATCTATCGTCGCGACGAGAAAAGCACCCCGCGACTTCTGCAACATACCGTACACGTGCGAGGAGAATTATGGAGCGCCAACGAGGAATCTGCCTAACTATTGTCTGCCATGGAAGTGGAAGAAGAAATGGCTTTTATACTTCTACCTACTTGTTTTCTAGAAATGGACAATAAATAAACGGAAGACGCGGACACCTCGGAAACGGCGGTGGTGGGTTCGCCTGGCTTTGCAAAAGCGCGAGAAGTTGGGTCACGCCAAGGCTTCGTTGCCGCACCTCCGGTCGCGCGACGTTGAATACTATCGCGAGTATTGCTGACAGTACGTTTTAGTGCTACTCTTGTCGTAGAGCAAGGGCTGGTTCTTGATCGCGTCAATCAGCATTACAGCCTACACTTTTGGTGCCATGGTTTTGGTGCCCGGTGCCATTTTACGACCGGGTCCGGTTGTTTACATGCTAGTGTAGCTTCCAGTGAAGCAGAACGACTTTCCGCCGCGTTTCCGTTTCGCCATGGCGAAAAAATCGGCCCGAGACCGATTTGGCTCGCAGCCTGTTTTTCTGCCTGTTTTGCCGCCTAGGCGAGATTTTGCCGCTTCCTACAGCTTCGAGACCAAGTGTGAACGTAGCCTAAAATCCTGCGCGAGCGCGGCCTAACCGGCACCTGAAGGGAAGCGGCGGAAATGTATACCGGAGATTTCGACCACCTGGGGTCTTTAACGTGCAGCCTAAATCTAAGTAAACGGGCGTCGAGCGTTTTCGCCATCATCTAAAATGCGGCTGCCGCATTTGTTGCTTCATTTGTTGCGCATTTGTTGCTTCAGAATGCGGCCGCCACATTCTCGCCCAAAACTTCACAGAGTGTGCAAGCCTTGACAAACACCGTGACAGTTTTTTCCATATGCAGACATGATTCGCTGTAAATTACCAACCCAAACGGAAGCGCCCAGGAATTAAATTGTGATAGTAGCACCGGTTTCATGAATTATGTCGGCGCGAAGCGACGAAAACAAAGGGTGGGTTAGTAGGGGGGGGGGGGGGGGGGTTGCTGAAAAAATTTCGGGGGGGTTTGAACCCCCCCAACCCCCCCCCCCCCTGGCTACGCCACTGCGGGGAAGTGCCCCGCACTGTGAGGAAAATTCCTCTGACATTTTCCACATGGTGTGGGCGTACGAAAACACCCCAAACCTACCCCCTCTACCCAACCCTTCCCGGGAGGACTTGGAGGCAGCCCTGATTGGCTGTTCTGACCTGACGGCCCAAAGGGCCTTGGTCGAGCGGGCCCGGGCCGCGGTCGACGCCAATGGGCTCCAGCAAGGGGGAGCCCACCTAGTGTTTTGTACGAGGCGGCCCCTTAAGGACCACTCCCCACCCTCGCTATAAAAAAAATCTGTAAATAAATGATTTTCAGTCAGTCTTACCCGACTGGGCACCGGGCACCGGCTAGAACGTAGGAGCATATGCGCTCCTCGAAATTGACGCTAATGGCTATGGACGCATCAGGTTAAAGCATATGTTGAAACAGGCGTGTATTTGTTATCGTTAAAAATGTCGTGCCATTTTCGTGGCCTTCCTTCCCGGACGACGTCAGCCTATTTTTGTAGCACGCTCAAGTTTCCGTAGCGCCTCCTGGCCAGCGCAGGTACCCGATTGCAAATGCTGAACTGTAAAATAATCGTTCCTGATTTTTCTTTTTGTAATCAATGCTACCTTTGAGGCATGACCTACGGGGAAGTTGAAAAGCGAATAACTCTAAAAGGCCGAAAAACCCCTAATTTCATTGCGCCGAAAAGAGAGAGAGAGAGAGCTCCGTTAAACTCTTTTTCTTTCTAAAAAACGGTAAACTCCGATTAACATCGTCCGATTTTTCAACAAAATAAACATGGAAAATGCAGAACCCTAAGCTATGTGATATTTGCCTGCTGTCGGTATAGAAAGCTTGAGCCATAAGTGAAGCAAGACTCAACTGCAGCGACGATAGTTTTCACGACCGCCACTCGGTGCCGGAGTTGCGAAGTGGATCCCGCCATTCCACGAACAAAACGAACACAACGGTATATTTTTGGTTATGCAGAAGAGGGGGGGGGGGGGGGGGGGGATGACACGAATAATGGCAAATGATCGCTTGGTATGGCCCTCAGATGCCTATCTGACAAAAGGAATAAAACGCGCCGCAGATTCAAAACCACGATTGTTCGGAGTATTTTTGCACGATGTCAGGATTTCTCGGTATTTATCATCACTACGACAGAG
Source organism: Dermacentor silvarum (assembly GCF_013339745.2). Lineage (NCBI taxonomy): Eukaryota > Metazoa > Arthropoda > Arachnida > Ixodida > Ixodidae > Dermacentor > Dermacentor silvarum. Next base: position 121,526,092 of record NC_051154.1, on the reverse strand, counting down.
GACGTCGCCTCCAGGTAGATGTTGAAAGAGATGTATTAAGTAAAAATTGAGAAATGTTATAAATTCTCCGAGTATATAGTTTAGTCTAAAGGGCAAACTTACCCGTTTTGTAGTCTCGCTCAAAACCAACATTTAGCGCCCCAGGACTACGCGCTCATCGCCATTAGGAAAATTTAGAAATGGTGGCCCCAAGGCGGCTTTGCGAACCCAAAAACCCACCGTTCGCTTGCGTAGCCTTTGTGCTCCTTTTGTATTCCTTTGTATACCTCTGACCCGTCGTGGTGGCTACGGCGCTGCGCTGCTGAGCCCGACGGCGCGGGATCAAATTCCATCCACGGCCGCCGCATTTTGACGGGGGCGAAATGAAGAAAAAAAAAAACGCCCCTGTACCGTGCATCGGGTGCACGTTAAAGAACTCCAGGAGGTCAAAATTATTCCGGAGTCCCCCATTACGACGTGCCTCATAATCATATCGTGGTTTTGGCCCGTAAAACCCTTGAATTAATTTGCACATCTCTTGTATTCTTTTGTGGGCCCGGCCAATAGTGTCCCCTAACTTTGGGTCTCCTATTTCTAAAACGCCCTGTTTGCTCGAACACCGCCTTGCCACTGGGCACGACGGATGACAAGAATGGAAAGTGAAGTGGATCGCTACAAAATACGTCCCCTGGTTCTAGGGACGTTATTAGACGCAGTTGCGCTCGTGTGCATGCGCGCACACGGTTCAGAGTAAGCAGCAGAAAGTTCTTTTTAATAGGATTTTTCCTGCACCGCACATGATCAGCGTCGTCGCACGCCACTGCGGGTCACACATTTTCTGCGATTGTGAAGTTTTGCAAGTCTGGAGATTTGTCAGTCCATCCAGGCAGGCGGGCGTGAAAGTCTACCTTCCTGTTCTGATAGACTTTAGCAGCCTGCTTGAACTGGGCGTAAGTTCGCAGGTCGTCTTCCCTGTAAGAGAAAAGGCACCGGTAAGTTGCGTCACTATCACGACTTCCGCACACGGCTGCGAAAGCGCGTACAAGACGCAGCAGCACAGCCTTTTTGCCTAAGACTAGCGATTTGGGCGAGTTGGTGATGGTTGGTTCATGGGGTGATTTTCAGTTGGTTGGTTCATGGGGTGATTTTCAGCGCGAAGCACCAAAGTGCGGAAAGAGAATAACGAAGGGTTGGCGAAAGAGGGACAAGCACGAGCGCTGGGAGCCTTTTGCTAACCTCTCAGCGTTGCGCTTCGCATACGTCAAACGATGCAAGGAAATTGGTTCTCTCTAGCAGTGTTCGAATGACGAAATGTTAAATTCAAATTAGATACATATATATTCGAGAAAAACGACTTCCGAATATCGAATAGTTTATTTGGTAACAAGAGAGGTTTATTGACATTATTTACATGGCTTCTATGTACATGCATATTTACATGCACGTAATGCCATGCGCATACAGACGTCCGGGCAGGTGCCCCCCCCCCCCCCTCTAAATGTTTGGGTTACTATGCGGGCTCTCCAGGACCAGGCCAAGAGGTTGCCGACCCCCGACCCAACCCCCCACCCCACGAAAAAATTTTCTGGCTGCGCCACCGCCCTCATCGGTCATTACGCGAAGCACACGTGTTCCGAAACTCTCAGTTTACTTCATACCAATCATTCTCATTACGTTCTCCCCAACCCGACTAGGAAGGACCACGAAAACAGGATCTAGAACGAAACCTAGATACACTGATCTAAAACCGCGGACAGGGATTCAGCATTAATAAAGTTGCTGCCCTTCACTGTGCTTGCAGTTGAAAGAGGGGACGTAATACCATAATAAAACGACTCTCTGTATTACACTCAGCAGGCTTTATTTTGAATGAAATAAGTCATCACGACCAAGAACTGACGCAATTAAGGTTAAACGCCGCCGAGCGGGGTCGTAAGAATGAAAGTTTACAACCGAGCAAAATCGCGTTTCAAGTAGTTTTTGGCGTTATTTGGCACCGCAAGCGCAATAACACGTGAGCCCTGGAAACTGAAAGCGTAAGCTGACTGCATATCCCGAATGTCAAGAGAGAGAGAGATAATTTATTTGAAGGAAGGCAGAGAGGTCGGCCTGAGCTAGCATGCTCTAGCCTGCTACTCTGCATGCTGAAACGCCTGCTAGAATCAATGCGCGTGATTCTCTGTGGTCTCCAGACACCGGCCGCTAAAAGCGCCGTGCATGTCCTCGCCGTACTGGAGCAGCTGATCGCTGCTCTTTACATAATTTAATTACCTTGCTTGGCACCTGTGCTGCTCACGCAGGAGAAGCCCATACACAAGCTTCTTCGCGGCGAGTTTTTGTGAACTTTCAATTGTATTCGTGACTCCGTCCATGCTCTGGAAGGTTGATGACACTTTTGAAGGACCTTTTTGGACTTTGTTGATAGCCATGAGGATGCTGAAGTTGCCTTTACCGTTGTACATCCTTCTTCAATGTCATCATCACCCCTCATCCTGCCTTTATGTCCCCGTTCCCCTCTCCCCCCGAATGTCAAGTCTCTCATTTGTCCAAGGAGGACGCGATTCGCTGCGGATGCTGCGGCGTACAGTACGGTGCTTTCTCGCCAGAAAAACGGGAACGGCGGCGACCGGTAAACGGAGCAAGCCGATCACTCGCCGCGTCACGTACGACGGCACTTATCTCCGGATGGCAAGTCCGCCACCGTGTTGACGGGGTGGGGACTTGCCCGAGATAATTATTTATCCTGAGAAGCTGAGATAATTATTATATACAATGTCAACGCCCTCATGTAACCGATGCAAACATCTCGCCTTGACCCTCGACTGCAGTTTTTCTTACCTCGCTATGTCATATGTATTGCTATTTTTTCAAAATTTTCCAAAGTGTTTCCGGAAGAAAAACACATAATTTTTTGTGTGTGTGTTTTGTAAACGAAATCATATTTTCCGGAAGTTTTATGCATCTAGCCTCCCCATGGCCAAAGAAGAAGTATGAGGGCAGGCGCTCCCACAGAGCATGCACAGCTAATATAATGCCTGATAATCAGAGGAAATGCAGTTCAGACAAATACATGTTCCAGAGCGTAAGAAAAATGAGAAGAGGTGCAGAGACAAAAGGGCGACAGAAAAGGCAGAGCACTCCTTTTCAACTGTATTGACTTTGAAAGAAATGACGGCAAGCCACGTGGTTACAGAAAAGACCACACCTATAGGCGCATGCCTACAGAAGAGGGCCAACAACTTCCCACAACTTGACAAACGCCACTATCAATTCCGCAAAGCCCAAGCCGCGTGTCTCTGCACCACTTTTCAGCATGTCTTTGTTTAAATTCCAACTAGCTGAACTCGCTGCCTGAAATTTACCAAATAAGATATCTTGAAATCAGACATGTGTATTTTATTAAAATGTTGTTTAAACTATTTTCTGGATCAAAAAAGAAAAACAATACGTAGAAGACATGCAGAAAAAATGGAGCTCGAGAAACGGAATGTTTAGCCATTCGAAACCATGTATGTACACCCGGCGACAAAATAAGCCGGGACATGAAATCTAAGAAAAAGCTGAATATCTCCACAGCCTGTAGCAGTTAACCAGTAAAACTCTATACAACAATGTTGTTAGCATATTCTAGTCGAAGCCCGAAATGCAAATACGAGGCTGCGTTATGAGGCTGCGGAGATTTCAGCTTTTTCTCCCATTTCATGCCCCGGCTTATTTTTTCGCCGGGTGTACGTTTGGGAATACTGAGTACGGGAGTAATAAGGCATATGGGTTTATATAGCGTTAGGCGTTAAATTGCAAAAAAAAAACTGTACCCCTATATTATTTTTTTTCTTCTAAAAAGCAGGATTACTCGACAACAACAGTTACCAAGACTTCATATCATGGGAAGCCAACAAACAATGACACCAAGGTTGTCCTTGGTGTCATTGTTTGTTGGCTTCTTATGATTAATAAAAATCGGGCCCCTCGGTTCCCTTTCTTCTCGTTTATTACCAAGACTTCGGAATATGTGCAACTCCTTTCCGGAGCGGCCACTCTACCATCGTAGCTAAACAGGAGGCTAGCAGATTGCAGTGCGCCAGGGACAGTGACTCGTCCCTGCGCTTCGAGTCGGGTAGAGCGACCACCCCGGAAATCCGCTACATAGTCCCGGGTTCGATCCCCGCACCAGGGCATTTTTAAATGCGTAAGCATTGTTAAGTGCGCAAGCATTTCTATGCTTACCCAACGAGAAAACCGTCCGTCCGTCACGTAAAGGTACGTACAGCGGTGAGCACTGTTAGGGTGAACACGCGAGCGCGTGGCCGACGGCACTGTCAGCGCCCCGTTAGGGTCATCACTGGAAACATTGCGCATGCGCATCACGTCTTCCGCGAAATAATTGTTCCACCGCGCGCATGACGTCATGAATGCACTTGTTCGTCGTCTGCTAGCCGCATTTTTGTTTTCTAAGCCCATGCATCCTGCATTTTAAGATTTCTTTAAACATCTGTGCTTGAACAGAACAAGACAAAAAAATTGTATATCTATGGGGGCGTGTCTATTCGTTCCCTTCAAAGTTGTTGTGCATGCAACGCCGTATATAAAACAACCAAACATCTTTCGCAGCCGTTCATTCTGTCACCAGATCGTATTATGGCTAGGGTTCCCGATGATGAACGGCGCTCAATTGTCGATCTTTCCCTGAAAGGTTATTCCCAGCGGTATATTGGCGCTTTAGTTAATAGGCCCCTGAAGACTGTGAACAGGATAATTCAAGCCTACAAGTATGAAGGTCGCATTCAGGATGCACCCCGCGCGCCCCGCCCTAAAGCTACCACAGACGATGAAGACGCCCTCATAGTTGCAGCTGCTGTTCGTAACCCTTTCTTGCCAGCCCCAGCAATACGCGAGGACTTGGATTTGGACGTTTCGGACACCACTGTTCGACGTCACCTGCGTACTGTGGGCCTTCGCAGTCGCGTCGCAGCGCAGAAGCCACTACTAACGGCGGCAAACAAGGACGCACGACGGCAGTTCGCTGAGCTGCACGAAGCATGGACATCAGAAGAGTGGGGTCGCGTCATCTTTTCGGATGAGTCGACGTTTTCGACGCGACAAGATCAAAGATTGCGTGTTTGGAGACTACCAGGCACACGGTGAGGCAAACTTCCTGCTTTGAAAAGCAATTGTTTTAGTTAACGTCACAATGCCACGCAGGAACGACCCGGACAATGTGCAAGGTGTTTCTGCCAGTGGGAGATCGAGTGTGAACGTGTGGGGTGCTGTTTCAAGATATGGTTTAGGGCCCCTGCAACGTATACGTGGACACTTATCGTCGGAACAATACTGCAACATTTTGAACAATGTGCTGTTGCCATATGCGAGCAGTTTATTCCCAGACGGTGATTACCTGTTCCAACAGGACCGGTCACCGATACACACGGCGCGGGCTGTCAAGGAGTTCCAGGCGGAGCAGCACATGCAGCTACTGGAATGGCCTCCGAAAGGAGCGGACCTGAATGTGATAGAAAACGTGTGGGGCCGTCTGAAAGCTTCTTTGGCAAGGAAGCCCCTTTATTCCGCGACTTCGGACCAGTTGTGGGCGCAAGTCAGCAACGAGTGGGAAAGGCTGAAAGCCGATCGGGAATATGTTCGATCACTTTACGACTCGTTACCATCCAGAATAGCTGCAGTCGTTGCTGTAAGTGGTCACATGACTCGCTATTAGATTTGCTCATGTTTTTATATTTGTTCTCATGGTCTTGTTTAACTTGAATTGCAAAAGTGCAATTTTCTTGAATAAAAAGTTTAATAATTATCCCTCTTACACTCACTTTTTTCCTTCACGCGCCAATCTTCAATCCAGATGGACCTTGAAATGCAGAAGGTATCAGCTCAGCGAACAAAAAATGCGGCTAGCAGACGACGAACAAGCGTATCGATGACGTGATGCGCGCGGTGGAAAGAGTGTTTCGCAAAGCACATGCTGCGCATGTGCAATGTTTCCAACGATGGCTGTTACGCGGCGCTGATAGTGCCGTCGGCCACGCGCTCGCGTGTTCACCCTAACAGTGCTCACCGCTGTACATACTAGCGACAAAAACGCGTTGCGAAGGTCACACTGACCCGCGTTTTGTGAGACGCGGCAGTCACATAACACCACCTGACGTCCCGTTTCGCCTCGTTCCGTTCCGAGACTTCTCGTGAAAGCACGCGCTCCGTTCTCCGTTGCAGTTGCTTTGTTGTCGGCGTTTCACTGGGAGTCGCTCAAGCTCAGAGAGGTCAGATCTGAGCAGGGGCGTAGCCAGAAATTTTTTTCAGGGGGAGGGGGTCAAGCGTGAGCTTTCCTCTATGTGACGTGATCGATAATAAATATTGATAGTTTCAGCAGACTCTTTACATGTATATCAAAGATATGGGACCTCCCCCGCCCCCTCACGTGCGTGTGTGCTTGTGAAGAAATTAGGTAAAAAGTAATGTAAGCGCAGTAAAATACAGTAAGTACGACAGGTACAGTGGGCGTTTGGAGCAACGGCCTCTCATCGCGCCACTGAATGGACCAGTCTTCGAAAACGCATCATTGAGACGACCCGCCCGATCGGAGAAGACATCGTTAATCGCTAAACTCCCTTAAGCGTAGATGGCATCGCCCTCGTCGGGGCGAAGTGGTTTTTCACAAGTCAAGGACGGCTATACACGTGAAAATGCACGTGTGACCAGGCTATACCTACTCCCGTAGCAATAGCTTGTTCGCTGCGTCTTTGCGCTAGAAAACTTAAATATGTGCAAAAACGCGTAAGGCTTTTTTTTTTTTTTTTTTTTTTTCTCGAAGCTTTCGTCGCCCTGCTCCCTCATACGAGAGGGTTGCATTTCCTGCAGCAAGTGCATGGGCCGCTGTGTCTTCCGCTGTGTGCGAGCGTGCAGCCGTCATTTGCCTTTACGTCAACAGATTCAGAATTGTACAGAATATTTCACTGCACAGCATAGATATGGCATGTGTACGCAGTTTTAAGTAGTACGTGCAACTCATTTCTGCTTCACATATGCCGGCGCGAACAGGAAGCGGCCTCGACCTCACAGAATCTCAACCTGATCGGTGCACTAGTGATGCAGGAATGAACTCCGGTCTTGTTCAGTGCATAGTGCACATAATCAATTTCTCAGGACGCGTGAACTCCGACGAGAACTGTCAGCGCATGCAACAAGAATTTACTTACGCTGTACAGCGCACAGCAGTAATCCATGCTTGTCGGCTGTCTGTTTCGTGCATTCTGTGGCGAGTCGGTGGAATTTCACTGCTGGCATCAACCCCTTCGTGTGTACATTGCTGGTTTGGGATTCAACAACACAACAGCGACTACCAGCCTTCCGTAGGGACGCAATCGCTAACAAGAGACGTTTCACGCGCAGACTATTGCGCGAGCGCGACCCCTGAAGGGAAGTGGCGGAAATGTATACTCGCGAACCTTTCCGCCAGGGGAGAAACGAACGCTTGTGTTTAAGACGAAACTTTACCAGCGGACATGTGTAGTCGGTAAAGTTCTCTTTTCTCGCATCCAGTGTCACCGCCCGAACTCTGTCGAGTGCGTCGCTTCCTCGCAATGCGAAGTCGCCCCCTTGAAATATGCTGCCTGCACGTACTGCTGGGTAGTTCGTGCTCTGTGTTCATCAGCCCCCTTTTATAAGAAAAAGCAAGAAAGTTAAGTGAAATTATTCCGGGATTGAGATTTTTCGAACAGTCTTAGAAACACAGTTCTTAATTGTGTATTGTTGCTGTTTAACATCCCAAAACCACAATATGATTATGAGAGACGCCGTAGTGGAGGGCTCCGGAAATTTAGACCACCTAGGGTCTTTAACGTGCGCCTAAATCTAAGTAAACGGGCCTCGAGCATTTTCGCCCCCATCTAAAATGCGGCCGCCGCATTTGTTGCTTCATTTGTTGCGCATTCTCGCCCAAAACCTCACAGAGTGCCAAAGCCTTGACAAACACCGAGAGACACATGAAAGACACACAAGCGAGAGACACATGAAAAGCGCTCCTGATGTGTTCGTCCGAATGCACTGCACCAACAGCTGCGGCAGTAAAATAAAATGGCCCCACCCTGTTAAAGAGCGCGCAAAACATAACTTTGTTCTTTTACCCTCATCACTTACCAAAAAAAAAAAAATGTTATGTCGTTTATGTGCTGACAAGCTTGTTTCTGTTTATGCATATTGACGAAGCAGGCTGTTCACAAACTGTAGACAAAAGCAGCCGGGAAATGCTTCATTTAGTGAAACGCGCTTTTCCTCGACGCCGCCGCCTCGGGTGCTCGGTCACCTGCGTTTAGTCAAGTGTATTTCACAGCAAAGCAAGAGCGGCGCGCTCCCGCGCTGTAGAAGACGACGCGAAACACCTCCCCTAGGCCCCAGTGCGCCTGCGCCGCTTCGCTGGATGGATGGATGGATGAGGATGAACCCTTTAAACCGGGCGGTGGCATACGCCACCTAGCCATGACTATTAACATATTTTGTACTTTGTGGTGGGTGAAATTTCACCCCTGCCTTGATTTTATCCACCAATCAGATAACCTCTGTTCGGTTATTTCTACCCGCTTAAAGTCTATTTTGCCTTCACTGTCCCTAAACCCCAATGCTTTGAAAAAATCAGCCCGTTGCCTTGCACTGTAGGGTTAAGCCCTTTACAGAAAAGTATGAGGTGTTCAGCCGTTTCCTCTTCTTCTCCACACGCACAGCACAACGTGTCTATACCTTGGTACTTGACTCGGTACATCTTAGTCCGCAATACTCCCGTCCTGGCTTCAAACAACAAAGAGCTTCCCCTAGAATTATCGTAGATATTTTCTTTGGCAATTTCTTGCTTGAAAGTTCGGTATGTTCCCAGTGCTGATTTCGTCTGCATCCCCGTTTTCCACAGACCCCTCTCTGTTTCCTTAACCTTTTTCTTAACCGTTTTTTCCTGGTTTGCACCCCTCCTGCAGTCCAAATATTTGATTGACAGTTTTCTGGTCAGCTTCCTCCATTTTGTATCAACATTCCTCATGTACAAATAACTGAAAACTCTCCTTGCCCACCGCTTTTCTGCCATTTCTCTCAATCGCTCCTCAAATTCTATCTTGCTGCTGGCTTCTCTGCCCTCGAATGACGTCCATCCCATGTCACCCTGTACCCCCTGATTTGGTGTATTTCCGTGTGCTCCCAGAGCCAGTCTACCTACCCCTCGCTGCTTAACTTCCAACCTTGCTCGAACCTCTGATCTCATGCACAGGACCGCATTGCCGAAAGTCAAACTAGGGACCATCACCCCTTTCCAAATCCCTCTCACCACTTCGTACCTATTGTAATTACACAGTGCCCTATTTTTCATCACAGCTGCATTTCTGCTACCTTTAGCCGTCACATATTTTTCATGTTCCGTTAGGTACTCAGCCCCATTGTTTATCCACACTCGCTTCGATGCGCGGCCGCGCCGGACGGACTGGAGCCCCGCAGTGCGCGGCCACGCTGAGCCGCGTTCACCCTAGGAGTGGACGACCCTGTACCTTAAGACGATCGCTTTCAAGAGAGAGCCCACAGCAGCGAGCGACTTTACCTTCGTGCTGCCTGTCGCTTCAACGCGAACGAAGCGGCGAAAACACAGCGCTCAGGGAGACGCGCCGCACTCTGCCCGTTTCGCAGATCGCTTTCCAGATACGAACCCGCGAGTCTCTTCAACGCTAAAGTAAGCGGGGAGAACCCGGCGCCCTAAGCTGTCAGCATCGCAGATCGCTTTCAAGACACGGTCCGCGCAGCCGTGCCATATGCAGCCGCCGGCGGAGTACGTTTGGTCGCGGTTCATAATGATTCGACGCGGATGGATAATGCGCTAAAGAGCGATAACGGCTTATAGTGATCGGAACGTCATCAGCGCACCTGGCGCCACCACCTGCAGTACTTTGCGTTTTCAATGCACCTTGCGCCGCCGTGCGCATCAGTTCGTGTCGCCGCAGCGCTGTCGTTTGTACCGGCCGGATCAAGTTTCATATCACCGATGACGACACCGGGCTGCGTGGAGATCAGCAAGTGGCACAATGCTTACGCATACTTAGCCAACTCCCAGAAGAGTTTCTGTGTGATTTATTTTTCTGTAAAAAACCCACGCGGGTTTGAAGCTTCATGCTACTATCGGGTGGATGACCCCCTTTCATCAGACAATCGCAGCAGCCACGCGGTTTCCTTCTAGCCCTAACGCTCGCTCTGCCGTGGGGCGATGGAAATTGTGTCACGGCATTTGTTTGGAAATATCTAGTTCGAATGCATCCAACACTTGATTAAATTCTGGAGTTTTACGTACCAAAACCACAATTTGATTATGAGGCACGCTATAGTTAGGGGCTCCGGATTAATTTTGACCACCTGGAGTTCTTTAACGTGCCTCCAATGCACTACTACGGTACACGGGCGTCTTTGCATTTCGCCCCCATCGAAATGCGGCCGCCGCGGCCGCGACGTCATCACGCGATCTTGTGCTTGATTGAGTCGTCAGTTCCCCTTGCGCCCGGTCGCAAGATACGCATTTGGTGCCGCAGCTAAATGTCGCCTCCCCTCCCTCCAGTCCCCCCACGGCCTTTCGCGCGACGGAAGAAGTGGCGTTCGCTCCCCGTGAAATCGCGCGTCCCTCGCGCGCTTTCACTCGCACATACAGCATACGGCCAATGAGAGTTTTTTTTCTACACGCGGTCACGACCATCGGAGACTGGGCCCTTAACAGCTCCGCTGTAAAACTTAAATTCTGGGGTTTTACGTGCCAAAACCACGATTTTATTAATGAGGCACGCCGTAGTGTGGGACTCCGGGGTAATTTTGACCACCAGGGATTCTTTAACGTGCACGGGCGTTTCTGCATTTCACCCCCATCGGAATGCGGCCGCCGTGGCCGGTATTCGAACCCACGCCCTCGGGCTTAGTATAGCCATAGTCCCTTAATAGCTTCCCTTAATAGCTTTTTCTGGTCACGAAACTCCCGCCTCAGTTTGATATAGAGCCAGCGACTGCCGCTAAGGGGCGCCATAGTAAAAGAAAGGCCAAAGAGAAAGGAGGTTAAGGCGCCCATAGAGAAACGTCAGGAAGCATCCAGGGAACACAGATAGTCAAAGCAGAAGGGTGAACCAGAGGCTGATGTAGACAGAAAATGGGATAACTTCTTAAACTGTAGAAGGGAAGCATCCCATTTGATCAATGAGAAGATTAGAAGAAAGGGGACCCAATGGTTGTCAGAAGTAAACAAAAAGGATAGAAAAGCAGCGAAGAAATTTTGGAAACATTTGAACTAGAGCAGGAGGTTTATAGTTACAGCTCAAGGTGTTCGGTTAGAAGGATATGAGGCAATGGAACATATAAGAACAGTGATGACAGAAAAATTTAAAGAAAGAAACGTAGCATGTGCTCAATCTGGTGAGGATAGACTGGTTAGTGCAGTGGCTCCACTTGAACAAAGCGAGTGGGAAAGGGTAGAGAAGAGGGTTCCTAGTAGCACGTCGACAGGTCCTGATGGCATCCCAATTATGTTAATAAAGACATTGGGCCCAAAATCTAAGAAAACATTAAGAGAGGCAGTGAGCAAAACGATAATGGAAGGTAAAGCCCCCGACGGGTGGAGACTGAGCAGGATGAGCGTGATATACAAGGGAAGGGGAGACAAAGCCGACATAAACAACTACCGTCCCATAACAGTGACGTCAGTGGTTTACAGGGTGGTGATGCAGATTATAAAGGACAGACTGCAGGCATGGGTGGAGGGTGAGGAGGTGCTGGGGGAACTACAAAATGGGTTCCGGAAACAAAGAAGGTTAGAAGATAATCTGTTCTCATTGACGCAGTGTATTGAAATAGCAGAAAAGGAACACAGGCCCCTGGGATGGACTTCTTTTGAGGGCAGGGAAGCTAGTAGCAAGATAGAATTTGAGGAGTGATTGAGAAAAAGGGCAGAAAAGCGGTGGGCAAGGAGAGTTTTCAGTTATATGTACATGAGGAATGTTGACAGAAAATGGAGGAAGCGGACCAGAAAATTGTCAATAAAATATTTGGACTGCAGGAGGGTGCAAACCAGGAAACAGCGGTTAAGAAAAAGGTTAAAGAAACAGAGAGGGGTCTATAGAAAGCAGGGATGCAGACGAAATCAGCACTGGAAACATACAGAAGTTTCAAGCACGAAATTGCCAAAGAAAATATCGATGATAATTCTAGGGGAAGCTCTTTGTTGTTTGAAGCCAGGATGGGAGTATTGCGGACTAAGATGTACCAAGTCAAGTACCAAGGTATAGACACGTTGTGCGGTGCATGTGGAGAGGAAGAGGATACGGCTGAACACCTCATACTTTCCTGTAAAGGGCTTAACCCTACAGTGCAAAATAACAGGGCTGATTTTTTCAAAGCATTGGGGTTTAGGGACAGTAGATGCAAAATAGACTTTAAGCGGGTAGAAATAACCAAACGGAGGTTATCCGATTGGTGGCTAAAATCAAGGCAGGGGTGAAATTTCACCCACCACAAAGTACAAAATATGTTAATAGTCATGGCTAGGTGGCGTGTGCCACCGCCCGATTTAAAGGGTTCAGCCTCATCCATCCATCCATCCATCCATCCATCCATCCATCCATCCATCCATCCATCCATCCGTCCATCCATCCACCTAGCCGAGCAGCCGCCGCGGTGTTGTTTCTACTCTGGCCGCGTTGCGGCCGAAAGCCCAGCTTCTTTTCGATTTTATTTACATTCTATTTTGACGTAGCAGTTATAGTATCCAAACTTGAACATCGGAGAGCGTTTTCTAACCGAAATAAAGGCGCGTACAAAAAGTAAACAATCTCAAAGTCAGCTGGCAGCTCCGTGTGTCAGTAGACGACGCGCATAGAATTCTTCTTACTGAGAAATCTGTCATTAGTTGGCCCAACCGGCTTCGATTAAAAACTTTTAAGCGACTTTTATGCGCTGTACAAAGAATAAGACATTAGCGGCGTGACGTTGCCAGTAAACGACAACCTGAGCTCAAGGTCGTGTGCATTACTGAATTCCGATTGCACTCGAGCCATTCAGGCGATGGTGACAGATTATAATCGCACATAACATAAAATGGTCTATGACATCAGAATTAGTTTGGAACAGGTACATCGGCAGATCATAGCCGTGAATGAAACGCTTGCTTGAAGGGAAGTATTGTCATTTTCATGCATCGCAAGCTTTAATAGTTTTCGTGCGTAATATTCCAAATGTGCGACAAAGTTAACAAACACGATTTTCATTGTCAATATACCCTATGCAAACACAAACGGATTATTATGCCCGACTGACTCAGCACTGCGCTTATTAATCTCTAACTCGCACAAGCAGAGTGATGAGGATCGACGGCCCGTTGCACTCAGTACCATACCTCCTTGGCGAACTGCGACGTATAATAGTATTTGAATCGCGAGCTTTCTTTGAAGCAAATGTAGCCATTCTAACTCGCGAAAATTCTCATGAGAAATAACATTTAACTTTCGCTTTCACTCAGCACTGCTGTAGTGTAGAGCTCAAAAACGATCTCAAAGTTGTATTGACACAGAAAACTAACGTCTTGTTTTTTCCTGTTTCACTAAGTTCCACTTATCACGGCTGGAAGCCTACTTTGCTACAGGAAACAAAATTACTTCTGTGGCATGGCCCTTTTGTAAGCCACGCAGCGCTGAGGTAGCAACCTTAAGCAAATGTTAGAATTGTGAATAGCTGTTGATATCAGCCTGCGAAATCCATGGGCAAGAACTCAAACTAAGTGGTTATGCAAATAATTTGCCGTCTATAAATATCAACACACAGACAGTGCAATCATGGTTACAGGTCATATATATTTTATTGTTTAAACCAGAACAAAGTGTTTTTATATGTGCTTATGTTCTCATGGAGGTACTAATAGGCACCGATTTTATTTGCAATATATAAATGAAACAAATCTTGTAAACAGAACAGGCTACTGAGAATCGCACGCACATGCACACACGCGCACACACACACAAACAGGCCGTCGAAAACACGAGGAATGGCAGTAGGCCTGAGGCGCGGTTTGTCCCTCGGCAACAATACGGCGTCACCGTTTATCGTGAAATCGTCCGCACGGAGATGGATGATGGATCAAAGTGCTTCGCGCACACATGCACATGCTTGGACTCGAAGCGAAAATTGTCCGTTTCTTGCCGTGGTATGGCTCGCTTCCAATTCTCGAAGTGCTCACGAACTCTCAGCATGCAAAATAACAATAACTTTTCGGTAGTGCCTTTGTAGCCAGAATGGCCCCCCGGCACACATTTGGCACGTTCAGGAGAACGTGCCACTTCAATTATAGAATGCCAGAATTCGGATCTTGCCTAAAAATCAATCACAAATATAAAGTACACGACCAAACTTTCAGCCCACGCCAGCTGCATCTGCAGTTTCTCCGGGTTGAACACGAAGAAAGGTGGCCTCTCATAGAGTTACTGTATAGGCGCCCTTTAGGGAGCCAGAGTTGCCCCACTGTTTTCTGCGCGCCGCTCGCTCCGCCTCCAGTGATTCCAGTGCCGCTATTCGCCGAGCGCCATCACGTGGTCAAAAGTGGGAAGTTCCGCTGCACTGCGGAGGAGCCAACACTTCGCAGGCGACGCCAACACTTCGCAGGTTCCGGCAGGCCAAGCGCACTTGACATCAGCACTGTTATTATTCTTGCTGCTGTTTCTTCGATGCTGCTGGTCGCGAGACGTGTGATCGCAAGTGTATTCTCGGGTGAATTGTAGAATCAGTGTCATACAACACACCCACGGCTCTTTCAGTATGACAGGGTGTTGCGTGCCGAACTGTCGCAACCGCACTGAAAATAGTAAGGCATGTTTCGCAGTGCCACGAGCGAAATCTGCTATACGCCGCTGACTCCAGCTGCTGCTGCCTATAGGCACCGGGCGGCCGTTGTAAGGCGCCAGCGGCGCGCCGGCGATATGTTGGCGAACAGCGCCGCGAACGGCAGCTGTCAGAGCACTGGCATGTGAAGCAGACGACGGGACGAAGGCGCTCGGTGCTTCCAGTGATTTGGCACTGCGGGTTTTAAGGGCTGACGCACCGGAAAACGCACTTTCGTGTGTCTGATTTTGAGAAAGGTCGTCACTTGTACGAGGCAGATCACATTCGTGCCATGAAGTAGCATATAAAGCAGAAAACGAGCGCAAATTGCGATGCAAATGCACCACGCGAGCGGAGCTCACCGCGGCAAGCTAAGACGTAGAACTCCAGCAGTTATATTCCATATTCCAGATGTTACTTTGCTGTGCGCGTTAACATTCTCGCGTATTTAATCATGTAAATAGACGAAGAACACAGAAATTATGGACAGAAAGAAAAGGAGACATACGTCTTCCTTATTCTGTTTCTTGAGCTGCTTCGCCGATCGCACATGTGTCAGTCGTTCTCTGTCCGTTGTAGTTCTTTTATCTTTGCAATGCTTCCCCATTCTTAATTGCTTATAAACTAGCCCAATCTTCAGTCACGGCCCATTTTATATAGCTTAGCGCGAAGGGAGCCGTCGGTGGCGGCGAGTGTGAACACACCACTGCGTTGGCGTTCGCCGTCGATGGACAGCACAGTCATGTGCCGAACTCAACCAGAGTTGGGAATTGCTAGGAAGGAAAATGTACATTAAAAGGAAGACTGATACACTGATAAGACGGCAAAATGACTACAAATGTGAGTGTTCGCCTTCGGTGCCCAAGCTCCGGAGCCGTTACACTGCGGAGGCGAAAACAGGCAAGTGGGACACGAAGCTCTTGCGTATGAACGATTCTTTTATTAACGTTAGAACAACTAGACCATAGCAAATCAGCGTCGGAAACGTACAGTGCCCAGCGATTGAAGTGCTGGCAGCGCGCGGCTGCCGCCGTTTTTTTTTGTTTTTTTTTGCGCCACAGGTGAGCGCCGTCGGACCAAATACAGTCATAATGCGTTACGAAGGTTCTCGCTTTCACTCTACACCACAATGTATCAGTTTGGCGTCCGCAGCGCTTACAGTCAGTGCAAAAAGCGCTGGCGACCATGCAATTCGAGTATCGCGTTTCAATTGCTGAGCACTGTACGCGCTAGCTGTTGCCTACAGACCGCAGATATACAGACTTTCTGCCTGAAAAACGCGATGCCGCGATGAACAACGATTAAATTGAATGGCCTAACCAGCTTCAGTCATGTTTCAGTAACTGTTGGTGCACCCAAAAACGCAACATGTTTGATCAGACTTGGTTTCACGGCAGCACCTGCTGCGCGCGGCCCGGCCGCCACATGCCATTACATTCACGGCGCAGCCGCATGAAGGCGCCACCGGTCCAAATTCATCCCGCGCCCGGTGCCTATGGGCCACGACAGGCAGACTCCCAAAAGACATTATAGTACATGCGATGTAACTGTCATTCGCTCCATAAGAATGTCGTTCTTGTATTCATATGGATATTACCACCTGTATCAAGGCTCAATCTGTGCGCGTCTAGGACAAGTGTTTTTTTTTTTTCATGTTTGTACCATTTCCCCATTCGGGTGAAGTGCGAAAATTGCTTTGTTTTCTGCCACGGGACTGGAAGTTTATTAAAATAATTACAGGGTGACGGTAACAGTTAGCAACGTTGTATTATCAAGTGTTGCCGTTTGGCCGGTCTCGTTCACTTCTCATCGTGATAGGGATGGTTATCGCTTCATTGCTTGTCAACTGTTAGTTGGCTTTTGAACAATGCAATTCCTTAGTCTGCTTTTGTTTTTGTTCAATTGACGTCGCTGCATTGGGAACCAGAAATTGCAATAAAATGCACTTTATTGCCTGGCTCGTTGGCAATTTCCAATAGCGGCATAGCATTAAGAAAAATTGGTGGTCATTCTAATTCGCATTATCAGCTTGAATCTGAGCATTTGTATAAAATTCTTAGAAACCACCTGTACTGTGACATTTAACTTTGCATTGGAACATGGCTATGGCATCGTTTCAGCAAACCAGCTATTCGCATGCTCATGTCAAAACGATATAGAGATTGTAGTGTGTTCAACAAGCAAAAAATAAAAGCATGGTTTGTTTTTATCTAACCACGGCACTGCAGAAGTTGCAGAATTTACTGTACCCAGAAGAACTTTACGCGTACAATAAATATGTAATACATGCAGCCTTAGTCAGCGCGTGTGTCGGCTAGATGAGACCCATAACACATATAAATTTGTCCGTGACGTGCAAAACGCGACAAGGATGCTCTACTGGAATGATTAAAATCAGCATAGTGGTGCAGCGTAATGCAAAGAATTTCAGACTGCATTGATGCGAGCAATTTACGAATTGCTCACGTCATTCTCCTGAATTCAGCTTTTATACCTTGAACACAAGGAATGTTGGACGCGACAGCGCTGTTGAATCACGCATTCAAATTTTCAGCTGTCGCGGACCGTGATCGCATGCATGCACGCCTATTTGTAATACTGGTGTCACACGGCCACTTTCGATCGCTATCGAGCCCGATCTGGGTGAAAATACTCGACTGTGATTGGCTTCCATCCACATTCAGCACAAAGGAGCCAATCGTGACTGAGAAATTTTATCTCGATCTGGCTCGATTGCGATAGAAAGTGTGAAGATGGGAAGTGCGACTATAAGAATTATAGCACCGGTGTGCATGTTTCGTCACACGCTGTATTTTAAGCAATGATGACATACGAAGGCACGTAAGCATAAAATCCAGGCTCATAAAAGTGAGGTGAGCAATCGAGTTTTACTCGCAACATGATAAAGAATATAAAGAAAGCAAAAAAAAAGCTTTACTGGCAGTGCCGCGCGAGCGTGGCTCCTACGCGTACGGAGAGTGGCTTTCCCGCACAACTTTGGAACCCAAGATGGCGTACCTTGGCGCAACTCTGGCTCCCTAAAGGGAACCTATACAGTGACTCTAGCCTCTCAGCTGTGGTGGCGCCGCAGCGCGGCGGCTTCATGCGACATATCAAGCTCTCCCATAGAGAATGCTTAACAAAAATCAATAATTAAGTATTAAATTATCTACTTTACGGTACATGTATTATTATAATTTACGAATTGTGCATGGCTATGAGGATTACACCAGTTTCGAGATATGCGCCGAAGTTGCAGTAAAAATCGAGCTCGAAATCGAGAAACGAAATTGAACTGATGGGCGACGCCGGAATATGATTAGGGTGGCTAGGGTGGCTATTAGAGTGGCTAGCCACCCTAATATGATGCATCCAATGCCGCCAGAGCAAAACATGACGATCACTTCACGCCTCCAGCAGCAGGAAACGGCGGTGCTCTTGGGTTATCGCCTATTAGAAGCGTGCAGTACGCTTCCAACAGCACTATGCCACACGCGCTGTGAAATTACCAGATAGGTGAACATTCTTATCGCAAGAGGGTTGGCGGCGATAGTTGTGAATGCGACGTGCTACGACCCGCGAGGTGATTCGCTGGTACCGGAAGAGGAAACTGAAAGCGTGCCGTGCCAGCATTTTCGCGTGACACGAGCAGGCAAGTACTGTGGGGAAGCTGCCATGACGGGCGCCTACTGCTCTCGATTGCGCGCCTCTGGCGCCTTTTCTTGTTCACATGCAATCTAGCAGCCGGAAAACGTATCATGCGATCGCAGTATGGTGGTGATGTACAGAAGGTTGGTATTGAAAGTTCGTGTTTTCCGAGAACGTATTAACCTGTAAAAAATAAACGTAACTGTACTAGGCCATTTCTTGTGTTCTCGATCGCGAACGTTTGCGCAGGGAAATCGTACAAAACGGGATCGGGATCGTATGAACGAGGTTCTACAACCGAGTGTCTCAGCGACGACAATCTCTAATTATTAAAAATATGGAGAATTTGAAACTCAATAATAACTTTTACAAAACAGGATTCGCAACTACGGCGAACAAAAAAGAAAACTCCCTGTCGGATAATTAAGCAGCCTAAATAACTAATATTTGCTAATTAACTTTTAATTATCAATTAAGGCCAATTCCAGTTGGACATTTGCTGCTAATGGCGAGCTCATAACAAATTTTAAAATGGACCAAAAGCTTATTTAAAGCATGCTGGCCACGAAGAGTTCCTACTCATTTTCAGGGCCAAACCGAAACCAAACGCATAAAGAGCACGAATAACCACATCTCCAGGGTGCCGCATTACTACGCAGGCATATCAGTAATACACTCATGAGCGCTTATAATTGGTGAACGTCAAATAGTTCACTAGTGGCGGGAGACCTATATACTATAATTGCTGAAATGAAGCACTTTCTAGCTGGGCAGTCACTTTTGACCACTCTGGTATGTGAACTGAAGTAGGTGCAAAAGAAATCACGCATTGCACCCGACATATTGCTTCCGAGCTGTTTTATTTATTTAATAATAAATAAAACACCTCCCACAATGTGTTTCATGTATAAAACATTGATATACAATAAAACACTTTTCCACGATGCGATTTTTTTTTAAATTTTTTTGTACTACTTGCGGCCTGAACAGCATGTGCACCGTCCTGTATTTCTTTTTCATTATATTTTTCATGCAGCTCGGGAGCACAGAGTTTTTGTACAAAACAAATTGATGCTGTTTTCCTGTAATTATTCTTATGTTATGCAAATGAACACAAACTGTTTCAAATCGGTTTGAACCATTATTTTTTTGCTCCACAGTTGAACCAGAACTGAACCATTTTTGCTGAACTGAAACGAAAACCGGAATGAAAAAAGTTCCGATTCGACACTCTGATTCTAGACATATCATGTTTTCCTAATGCTTCTGAAACGTATATATACAACCAAGTTTTGTGTATTAGGCACCAAAATGTGAAATTCTGAAGACTATATATGTTATCTGAACTCCACACAGCTCCAAGAAGCTGTGAATGTCATCATGTTTAGTCACTTTAGTGCAACAACAGTACAGTACAGTTCACCCAATGTTTTTAGACTTCTTCATGCAGCACAAGTGCTATCACCTCTCTCCACCCCATCGCACACACTTCAGAACATGTGGCCACTCTCCTCCTCCCTCACTGTGTGTGCCTTGAACAGGTGGGCATTCTAAGCACTTGGTGGTGTGATCTATATAAACCAGGTCTTGCAATAGCATTACTCTCACTTTAGCAAGGTGGACAGCTGGACAAATAGGTAAAGATTTATTTTGCTTGCAGTGCAAAAAGGGTATGTCTGCCAACTGTATGTCAAATGGCTGCAAACCTATCTGTGAGTGCACATGTGTGATAATGAGACACAGGGATCAGAATACACGTGAGATTGTGGAGGTGTTCTATATCAGATAAAATATTTATGTATAACCTCTAATTCTTTTTTACGTATAACCTCTAATTATTTTTTGGCATGTGAGAGTGGTTTCTTTGTAAAGAGTTCTAAATTAGTGTATATATGTGCAGGTTGGCTTATTTGTATTTATTGTTTGTTCTCAATAAAATTTTCAGTAGTTAGCCTACTTTCAGTTTTCATTAGTTGTCTTGCGGGCTTCTCTACTTATGTTTACGTCCCCCCCCCCCCCCCCTTTCTGCACTGTACGCAAAATGAACCTCTCCCTGTGTACTAGTAAAATGGCAAATGCTTATAAGATCTTGCCTACCAAAGAGATTCAGGGCCCTCAACAGCACAGGGCTGCTGCTGCATGTCTGCTGCTGCAAGCTAACATGTCCCTTAAAGAATGTGAACATATAGCTACAGCTTGTTGGGCCTGGTATGCTGCCATATCACAACAGCAGAAGACAGAACATGTCACATCACCACTTTACAAGAGTGATATGCAGCCAGCACCACGACAAAATGGTGAGCCCATCACACCGCTGCTGAACGAGTGTGGCAGGCGGGAAACCAAGCCTGTACAAGAAAAGTATGCTGCATGGAAGTGTCAGGGGAGCTCTACACTGAGGGACCAGTGACATAGCATAGACAGGCACTTCTCAGTGTTCCTGGAGGACTTTTTCAGCTAACACTGTGATGTGTGTGATGACTGTCTGTGGTTCTCTGCTGCCACAGACAGTTTCATATGTGAGTCGCACAGGAACCGGGTGCATGCATAGGACTGCATATTTTCTACCTAATTGGATCTTGTGGCTGAACCAACAAAGCATGCATCGCACAAACTTTTAAATCTCAGATATATCTGCGAAATGGGCAACCGTGTCTAAACAAATGTACTTTTACTTCATTGTTATCTGAAGCAAGAAACTTACTGTTGCATATATGCAACATTAGGCAACAGTGTACCTGAGGAAAACTTCGAGCTGTAACAAAGGAAAAACATCTGGGGCTGCACACCTTGTGGTCTCATAACTAAATAGTTTTTCACAATAGTGCAGTCATTTCCTTCTGTGTGGTTCTTTAAGGTGCAGTTAGCACACTTCAAGGTTTACTTAGTATGCTTAAGCTGCAACAGTTTTCCTGTTCCAGCTTATGAGTGCCCCAAAGCACAGCAATCAGAACTTGCCTGAGAATCTTGGGCAGCCTGTCTGGTGAGATTTCATGCATCAGCTTGTGGAACAGCCCAAACAGTTCTCTTCTACAAACTGGCAGCCTGTATAATGAACATACAGGATGAATGCTTAGGAGTAAATGCGGATGTGGCTGAACTTTCAAAGTTTCACTTTGCAGCTTCTTTCATTCCCTCATAAATTGCACTCCCCATGATCACACACCATATTTTTTCTCCACGCACGCAAACAGCATGCATAGAAAGAGTGGAGAAAAAGTGGAGAAAATACTGTAATTTGAAACTGCATCTAGAGAAGGCACAGTTAATATACATACAAAAACCAAAGCAGCATCTAAAGGTATCAAACAATTATTGCTTAGGCTGCTTTTATTGCTCGGAATGCAGAATGATGAGTATCAGGTCCTGTACCTAGCCACTGGTTTGCAGAGGTTCTTGCGAGTAATTCCTTGCTTGTAGCCATTCACTCCTACATAAACCGCCTTGTCTGATCCCAGCCACCATATGATACCTGAAAAACACAACCACGTGACACCCAGTTACAGAAATACTACATATTGTGACAATAAAAGCAAATTTATAGTCACAAGTTATATTCTCTAACATTTACAGACTTTGTACAACATCATTTGAAATTACTGTAATCAACTATAATTTTTCATGCTTGTTCACAGAAGAGGGTCACAGGCACAATTTGTTTTTGCAATGATTAAGCATTATCAATTGTACAGGCCAAGCAAAGTGACCTTGAGATAATGAAATATGCAACAAAAAGGTGTTATAATAGGTATATTTTGAAAAAAAGCTGCTAAAAGGTGCAAACTCTACTAAATAAGCTGATGGCATGAATCACAAACATTTTGACGTAAAAGAGAAAATAGTGAGATCTCCCAATGAACAGAAACTCACTTGAAGCACATGGCACAGCAGAATCAGCGTTGTTTTCAACAGCTTTAAGGCGGGAATGGCCAAACATTTTCGTGCTGTAGTGAAACTCAATGGGTGGAACATCGTCTGAAACTGAGAGCCTCTCATGAAGTGCTCGCCTCATGGCATCTTCGCTGTATGGACACCTAAAGGAAAACATCCAAGTGCAGCCTATCACAAACAAAGAGAGCTGACACAATAACGCTGAAAAGCATGCTTCTGAATTTGGTAAAAACAACTACCACAGTTAACTAAAACTCCTCTCCGACCTAGTTGGCGCATACTAGACAGTAGGAATCGCTGCACAAAAGGCACAGCACAAGCGCATGACAATGTGTACTTTAATATTTGCAGTAGTAAATGGCAGTGATTAAATTTAGTTGACAGACTGTACTTGTCCTGTTTGTACAGGACAAGTATCTTTTGTCTTGTGTCTTTAAAACAATAACTCCTAAACTATAAAATAAAGTAAGATGATTGAAGTTTCAATGCTGAGGTCCAAAAGACCATGTTATGCTGAATTACGCACATGTAAAAATGTTAGTTGAAAAAATGAAGCTGCAGGTTTCTTTGAAAGGCTTGCTTTTCAAGTTTGAAAACATTGCACAGCCTAAAATTGTCACTAAACGAAACTAGAACTCTTTTCCAAATAAATATAGCAGAGCAAAGCGAAAAGAGCCTATTAAGAGCTTCCGCACCCTGCAACAATCACCGAGGACAAACGCAGTGGTTCTTTGCCTGCAAAAAAATGAGAGAGCAGTGCGCCCTCAAGGCCACAGCTGTGCCATTTGGCCATTTTATCACTACATGACATGGAGAGAGATGTAGCGCCCCTGCCGGGCTTGGTCCGGGCCACACCCAGTTGGTGGTAGTCTGCACCAGGCAGCTTCTTGTCCTGGGCTGTACCTGGCACACACTTCGCACCAGTCCTGCACAGACAAGCAACTCTTCTACCTAAGACATGCAAATGTGGGTACAAGTTATGCACCGGTACAGTTGCACATGCCACCCTTGCATCAGCTTACCAATCTCATGATGCAAACTTCCTAGTATTATCTGGGAACATTTTTCCCCTAAATCAACATGGCTTCTGGAAATTATGCCAAACGCAGTAGTTTCTCATGACAGTATTCATTTAAACATTGTCTGCAATATTCCAACTGATGCCCTATTTTTAGACTAGGAAATGGCATTTGACACAATACTATGCCCTTGTCTCGTGCTAAAATTGTCCATACCTAAACGTTTACCCTCATGCTTTCAGTTGAATTTAGTGTTTCCTAACTTATAGTAAGCAGTTTGTATGCACTAACTACTCATCCATACTTTCCTGCGTTCTGTCTGGTGTGCTCCAAAGCAGTGTCCTGTCCTCTAGCCCCTCCCATTTTTAATATATATTTAGCATTTGTGTGCCACACAGCTCATTTCCCTGAATTCTGGTAAAACTACATATTTCTTTTAAAGCATTATCCTGGCAGACTGACGTAACCGATGTCATCGATTCGGTAAACAATGTCCTTGGATATTTGCACTGTAACTTCTTAACAGCACTGTCATCTGTAAAATTACTTACCTATAAAGCTCCCATACAGCCAAAACTTGAATATGCATGCACTATATTTTGCCCATGTCATTTAGTCTAACCTCACTAAATGCCTCAAATCCATTGAGAAAAAGGCTGCTATATTTACTCTATTGGACTAGTACTTGTATCACACTAGAATCTCCTCTTTAAAATCCAAGCTCCAGCTCCCTCTTTTAACCTCTCATTGAATTTCACATTATTGTTGGTATCATCTGTTTTTTCATTCCTTACTGAATGAGAGCCAGCTTATTCAATAGGCACGTCATCCACAAAGCACAGGCCATCTGAACTATGAACACAGTGACCTTGCCACAATCCTGCACCCCAACAATCACAGAATTGTTTTTCCTGCTATCTGCATGACTGGAATGGACTTTCTCAGCCACACTGCACTAATCAATGATCCATAGAGCTTCATATTTCCCTTTGAAGATGCTGACTCATCCCTGCAACATCCACTTAACCATCGACCGTTAGTGCCCTGTGTGACACCAGAATAACAAATGGCTATATATGAATGTTTGTACTTAGGAATAGAAAATAGCTGGGCTATTAGGTGCAACATTTGGGTAAAGTTAAGTGCTAAGATCCAGGCGCAAGTTGGAATCAGCTAGCGCAAGACAAGGGGTAATTGGAGATCGCAGGGAGATGCCTTCGTCCAGCAGTGGACATAAATATAGGATGATGATGAAGACGATGATGAAGTGCTAAGATTATACAGAAAAGCAGAAAAGTTCACAAGAAATATGCTTCTTTCCTGTCAACTCTGATTTTACATATAATTTTATTGCTCGCCTTTAACCAAAAGAATGCAATGACATGCAAAAATGAGACAATGTATACCAGTAACATTGTGGTTTAGGTGAGTTAGTAGTTGTAATCCATTTCTTCATTTAGCACCAAGCAAAATATGAACAAGATTATAGAAGAAGAGGTGCACACTAACACTGTGCTGATCATCCCTTTATATCACGTCATTTCTCTTGCTTGGTGCTAAACAAATTTAGGAATGAAGACAATGTACAAACAAAACAATCAGTAACACAAGGTCACGTTGTAAGCCTGCCAGTGCTGTCATATATGATTAAACAACTGGACGCAAATATATCACTAACTCCAACAATGATAAATTAAGTACAGTAGCCGTCCATTAGATCTGTGTAGGGCTGTATTCACATTGCCTCCATTATCAGTGAAGAAAAAAAGATGGTTGTATTGTACAACATTCAGGAACAAATGGAATAAGTAAAAAAGAAGTTATCAGATGCCTTGCCTTTATAGAGTATGCTCACAAAGCTGGTGCCCTAAGCTGTCCAAGTGGAATGAAAATACAGAAGGTTACAATTCTGCAACATGGAAACAACTAGTCTGTCTAGTACTAGTCTGTCCAGTGCAGCTTTTATATCTCTGAATTCAAATAATATGATGTGTACTCCACATGAAGTTCAGTGCTTTCAAGCCACAACACACACACACAAAACAAACAAGTGGTCAAGGCCAATGCTTCAACAGCAGCACGTCCACGCTTTCATTCACGGCAGTTTAGCTTCATGCACCTTGCAAGTCCTTCAAATCATGCCATGCGAGAGGCCTCGGACGCACAACTTCGTTTGGGTGCTGCTACATTCTTCAGCCTTTGTAACATAGCATCATGCAAAAAAAGCTGCACCGCCTACAACATAAGCAGCTGGGTAACTTGCATAAAACATGCTGCCCACATTGCCATGTACAGCACAGTGTAGTGCTGTACAAATGACTGTCATGGCACCAACGCAACAAAAAACATGAAGCATGGAAAATAAGACACATGTTTTTTTTTTCCCAGGAAAATACAGGAAATTAGAAAGTGAGAGCAACTGTGAGACTTCGCTCAACCAATGCAAAGGTGTAGACTTCCCCTCCTGCCCTTGCTCACCTTACCAGGCAACAAAGTAACGAAATGGTGCTATCTTTAGCTTAGTCAGGGAGCTTAGTGTTGTCGCCAGGTCAACATTGAGCGGTGGCTCTTCTGCTTACCTATATATGTCCTCAGGGTCAAATCTGGGTCGTTTTGAAGCTGTTGCACCATTTTCCGTATCTTCAACTGCAGCTACAGATGACACATCCCCATTTTTTGGGAAGATGGAGGCATCACCACCTAAAAGAAGCCATAGTTTCATCAAAAGGCAAAGCATTGATAGCTATAGCAAAGTATTACAGAACTGCACAAAGTAAGGTTCGTAGTTTTATCTGCCCTATATCTGCATTAAACATTCACTTACAAATTAAATTAGCAAACATGGTGTCACACGTGCACAGGCAAATATGAACCATCTCACGCAATGACCACAAACACACGCTGCCGCAACACTGGTGTGATGAAGACAGCAATCCGACGAGAGCGAACATGTCTGCTGCCTCTCCAGCTTAAACGCATCTACGAAGCTTGAAATTATGCGACCACTAGCACTAGGCACATGTGAAGTCAATGCACATACAGTTACCAGCCATCTCAGTTCGCCTTTGCTCCAGCCGGAGATTACTTCCAAGATAGAGCGCAGTCGCGCACAGCTGGGCTAGAGGAGCAGACGCACGCCCACCTGCAGCTACCCCCCCCCCCCCCCTGTGCACACAAAAAAAACGGCAGCATCAAGCCACCATCTTTCTCGGCTCATCCCTGCACCCTTCCCCTCTCACCCACAGCATACAATGTGCAGGGCACGATAGGATCTTATCGCACTTGGACTTTGTACGGAACATCACGGCAACGATGATGGCGAAAATTTACCTGGAATATCCATATAAATCCTATCACAATAAAACAAGGAGGCCCAATTGGTAAGAACAAACAGATATTATCATTTCAATAAAAAAAAAGAAGATACAATGAAGCTACTCTGCCGCATGAATCACTTCATTATTTGCCATGCATGCGTTGCACAAAACGAAAGCACTGCTCACATGGGGTATGACTGGAGAAGAGGTGAATCCTCAGGCCTGGTTTCAGCTGACATTCAAATACAGAGGAGCTCGTGGTTTCAAAAACAGATGAATCTTCACCACGTGCCAACTTCAGAAGTTCAGAGTAAACAAACCTGTTAAATGACAAGGACACATCACCAAAGAAAGGTAAGAAGCTATCTGAACAAAAAAAAAAAGACAAACAACCACATATTTCTTGCATTCCTCTAGCCCACGGTTTCCCTAAATGGATCCCATGAATGGCCAGATCACATGTGCACATTGGTAAGGCTCCAAGGGGATAGATATAGCGGGTTTTTCAGAATAGTTTTGGGGATTAAAGAACACGCTACATCATAAACATTGGCAGACTTGTGCCACAGCAACACTGCTCTGGTTATCCTTGTCTCGCACACACAACATTTCCTCAGCACTTAATGAAGGTCAATAGGGTTCCCTAGAGCCAGGAAGTTTGGAGACAACTGTCTTAGCATCCTATTTTTGCAACAGCCAGTTAACACTTCAGTTTTCAATACAAGTATGTATATTTTTCTTCATAAATATATATATTCTGCCTTGCAGTCTTGAATGTTTGTGCCTCCTGTGTACAGCAGGAAGTTGAGCAGTCATGGTATGTATGTGTTCATCTTCCGGATGTTAGGCTAGGTGGACAAAAATATAAAATAAGGAATGCAGGACAACGA
The DNA here is from genome assembly GCF_013339745.2 of Dermacentor silvarum. Taxonomy (NCBI): domain Eukaryota; kingdom Metazoa; phylum Arthropoda; class Arachnida; order Ixodida; family Ixodidae; genus Dermacentor; species Dermacentor silvarum. Next base: position 121,498,477 of record NC_051154.1, on the reverse strand, counting down.
CGACAGTGCAGTCCTGTATCCCTTTCTTCTTATCTGCCTTGATCACGTTTCCAAGCATTCCCAAAATTTTTTTCACCAGTTACAAAATCAAGTGGTGGCATATATCATAGCTACCAAGAAAACAACTCTCAACTTTGAAAAGGCTTCTTCTAATTGGTGCTGAATGAAATCAATAACACTTTTTAGCCAGCTAAAGCCAGTGGCACCGCCGTGGTGGCTCAGTCAGCTAAGGTGTTGCGCTGCTGAGCACGAGATCGCAGGATCGAATCCCGGCCGCAGCGGCCACATTTCAATGGAGGCGAAATGCAAAAACGCCCGTGTGCTTGCGTTGTAGTGCACGTTAAAGAACCCCAGGTGGTCAAAATTAATTTGGAGTCCTCCACTATGGTGTGCCTCATAATCGGAACTGGTTTTGGCACGTAAAACCCCAGAAAGAACCTTTGGATTAGACGTTCAAACGCCCAGACAGTACAATTGTGCTGCCTTCGAAATGAAGGCTGGTTGGAAATTCTGAATATGCATTAGCACTATGCTTCACATTATAACTCTTCATGTATCATATAAAGAAAAAGTGTATAATCATAAATTAACATGTAGCCATTAGTAACCATCAGTCCAAGCAGTGGCGCACCGACGGGGAGGGGGGGGTTCCGGGGTTCTAACCCCCCCCCCTGAGGCCGAGTTACCCACGCTATTACTGACATTCCTGGGTTCTCCCAATCGTTCAGTCATAAGTGACTTTCTCAGACACTGCCACCACTCACTGCTGCCATGACCGTTTAGGTAAGAGCTTCAACGGATGACCACGTGCACTGCTCTGCAGGCCGGCTTCTTGGCCCTATCAAGCTCTTTCAAGACTGAGTAAAACGCTGAAGAAATCGTCATCATCCTTAGTGTCATTATTATTATAATTATGAGGCATTTTATTTGCTGTTGGATTCCTCTGGCAAAAGCAAGGAAATTGCATATTATGCAAAGTGCTTTCTCCCCCCCACACACAAAAATTCAACCGCCCCCTTGGCAGAGATCCTGGGGGCACTACTGAGTCCAAGTGTAACTACTTGCACTGGCAAGTGCAAAACGATTAGTTGTATCCAACGTTGGTGGGGATGGGGGCACCAGAAAGTTGGGGAGGAGTCGCCCTACCCCATCAGCAGAATGATTTCCCTTGCAGGTGCTATCACTAAGCCGCTGCCCCTCCACTTGGCCGCTAGTATACTAAGCATTTCCAATAACCCTGAAAAAGTGCATGGCCAAGAAAAGTAAGGTACACAAAAGGGACCACATCATACAAAATGCCTGCATAACTAAAAATTTACACCTTCAGAGTTAGCGATTCACATTTTTCTCTTACAAATTTTACTTGTAGGATCTTGACACTTTGCACATGAGATCCATGGCTACACTGGCACAACAATAAAGCAATAAAGAAAAGATACTACTTGTGGCACTGTAATATGAAATGAATTGACCATGATAAAAGCATAAAAAAGGGGACATGCTCATAAGAAACACCTCACTTGAGGCTACTGCAAGTGTTCCAACGTGAAAAGTAGAGAAAGAAACTACAATGGGTGCTGTCACTCTACTACTGAACCCATGAATGATAGGAAAATGGCCCTCTTTACCTGTAGCTTTTAATGTGAAGCCATATGAGAAATGTAATACACATCCCACAAATTTTACAGCCAGGCTACACTTAAAGTTTATGAAAAAAGGGGGGGAAGGGGTGGGGGAGGCGGGGGTGTCAGCACAAAGATACGCCAGGCCCTTAAATATTTGTATGTAATCATGGAGGTAACTACTGATGCATATAGTATGAAGAAAAGAAATTGAGCAAATACACTGAAGAGGTGCGCCTGCAGTCAATGTTACTGCAGTCTGTTTTCGTTGGCATAAAATACCTGAGAAAGCACCTTCGGGCTAACACTTCTGCATGGTTGTCAATCACCTGGTTGCCTAGAATAAAATAAGAAAAACTATATATATTCTGTAAAATTACACCCTGCCATCGACCAAACTGCATTTTGGCTTAACTAAACATTTTTTACACCCCCGCCCCCCTCCCTTTAACCCCCAAAGTATTTCCGGAAAAACATATCAAATTTTCCAACTTTGTTTTATGTATCCATGAATTTTTCTACGTCATTCCGATTATGAAAATATATTGCTTGATTCTTGATACTTGATTGCATGTTTTTTCTGGACTTCTACCGCCCTCTAATGTTGAAAATTAAACCTTAAGCCAATTACCGACTGTAACTCGTCTTTGGCTGTGGGAGCAGCACAACATAGGGCTGAACAAGTGTGACTCGTCATTGGAGATATTGGTCCACCCTCCCAATGACAAGTACTGCTCAGGATTGGGGGTTAAAGGGTTAACAGTACAACTTTGATGAACTTATCCCTTGAGGAAATGGTGGGCTTTCCTTTTTACAGATATAAACAGTCTTGATTCTCCTGCCCTTCTTTTTTAGATGAACATCAAAGAAAAACATAAAGTTAAGCACTACTACCAGGTTACACTTCCTCAAGTTAAGCACTACTGGCAGGTTACACTTCTCAATAACAAATAGGTGACTCTTGCTAAGACAGGAGCCTTCACTTACTAGAAAATGACATAAAAGCAAAGGACAGAAGCAAAGAATAGGTGGCAGCACCACATTAAAATTGCTGCACCACTTTTATATCATGTCGGATTCTGGAAGCATCTCATTGAGACAAATTGATTGTTATGTTAAAAATAATTACACTGCATTATAAAATTAACAATAACTCAATCCTTGAAACCTTTGTAGACTTTCTTTTGAAGCCCAGCACATCATAATAAATTGAGCTTCAACATGAAAACAAGGACAGGACTCAACAACAACCAAAAAATCCGAGGACGCCTAAGCACTTCTTATAAGTTGTGAATGCGAAAACATTAATGTCCACTTGAACGCTGCTGAGCGGTCCTTTGACTTTTGCGCTGCGAGTAATGTTTTCGAGTTTTGCTGCAGGCTATGTTTTGAATTTTGCGATTAAATTGGTGATTAATTTTTTTTGTACAGTTTCTACGATAGCACGTTTGGCTGTAGACTGGAATCATATGGACGATACTGCTGAGGAATCAAGGACGCCGCATGCCACCGACGTCATGCGCAATGAGACACCGAGGAAGCAGCAGTGGCCACCAAGGCATGTAGGCGCGCACAGCAGCTAAGCCTAGTGGGGGTGAGAGAGAGAGATACAGACCGAGCACCAGCTTCAGAGAGCAAGACGGCAGCACCCGCGTGCACGTCAAGCAAATGCCTCGCCGATGACAACCTGTCTCGCCCCGTGGCGATGCCCTCTCCCCTCATGCAACTTCTGGCGCTCTATCGCAGCAGCAGGTGTTCCGTTTCGCTCGCTCTGCTTTGCCGAGGCGCGCACGTGACGTGGCGTCACAGCCAATGAGAATTTAGGTGCCGTTTCACTGCTACAGATGCCAGCTTTTTCACTCAATGAGCCATTTGATGCTTTCGCATCAAATTAAAGACACAGGACGCAGTAGAATCAAAGAGTGCCAACTACGTTCAATGGCAAAGAGTATGAATGACCAAGCAAAGCAATATCACATGGTTTTTCTTTTTGAGGTTAGGTGTGAGTGCTTGACCTTTCTTAAATAATCTCTTGCTCCATTTTCTTCATATGTTAAATTTATTTATCACACTGCAGCTGGCAATGACATACATGTCATGTGATTGCAATGCCATTTGAAAAAACAACAACTTTTCAATAGAGAGTTTTGGCGTGTCCGGTATTCGGGTGAATGCAAGAGGACTGGGCATTGTGGAGGCACAATCGTGAACAGCCTCCACAGAGCTCTGCTCCACCTGGTGGAGCTCAACTACACAAACGCAGCTAACATTGTAGTAACCAAGTATATTTTACATGGTTGCTAGTGTAAATTTTCAGCAGTAACACGATTATGCTTCTGTCGAAAATTAGGCAGTAACATAACTACGCTGCTGCCGAAAATTTACACCAGCAGCAAAGTAGAGTACACTTGGTTACTGCAATATTAGCTCTGTGCTTGTATGATTGAGCTCTGCATCACCAGGTGGTTGCACCGGGCAGGCCGTTCACGTTTTCGCCTCCACTCATTCGATAAAATGCCCAGTCCTCTTGCATTTACCCGAATACCGGACACGCTAAAACTAATTTCTTTGCTTGTCATGTTGCTCGTTCTGTTGTGCTTGCTAAGTCCTGTGTTTTTGTTTTTCAAGCTGTCTTTAGTCTCATGTCATAGCACAGTGTTTTAATGTGTCCTCAAACCAAGTGACCCACTACAACACCTTACTGGACCCAAATACACAAGAATACTGTATATGTCATCATACAATGATGGGCCCCTGCAATTCACAATGCAAACCTCACCTTTTATTATCTCCACTGAAATGCATTGTTCTTTACCAAGCAAATACCAAATGCAGAGTAATGAACAAATAACTGACCTGCTTCAGTGTTTACCTTTAATGTCTGTTTTGTAACATGTACAAAACAAAATTCTACTATATCGAATGTATGCTGAAATGTTAGACACAAGGTAAACAACTGTGACTTCTCATTCTAAATAGTAAGGCTTTAAGCAACATACCACAAAGCTGCCTTCTTTACAACGATGCCTGGTGCCCTAAAAATTGCATTTCAGTTGCTGATAAATGATATACGTAGAACCATAACTAAGTTTGGTATAGGTCATTCATGCTCCATCTTAAGTAATTCAACAAATAGTTGAAATTGCATATCAAATGCAAATTACTGAGTTCATAATCAATGGTGATGTTTTTTCATAAATGCTCACTATTAATATATCTGAAGTACTGCAGCACATCACTAAAGTTGCCACTGAAACATTTCTTACCCATACTCCATACCACTAACTCCATTCACTACAGTGAAAGCTGTGGGTCACCATCAAGCAATTAAGAACTTTGTGGAAAAGGCCTTTGCCATTGTGCACTACGAATCCTTCTATGATCCTTTAAGTCAACTGGTACCACAAACAGGAGGATTAGTGGTGGACAAGAAACAGGCTTTGCCAGTTCTCACTCCTGAATGGCTTATGTGTCTCATGGCTTTTTCTGTACTGCGTGCATCTGGTGAGATCCTATATAAATATTGAGGCTTGATACTATCCTAAATACTCCAATGTACCACTAAAATAACATGCCAAACAAAAGAAATTTTCAGAATATTCATAATCAGTATTCCCACTTTCTATCAACTCAAGGTAACATATAGTCGTCGTTAATATGTCTAGAACACCTGGACCACATGCCTCAAAACGTGATGGTGGTGCATACAGGTAGCTCAAGACTTATCAGCATGTGTTGCTGCATGAAGAATGACTCACTGCTCAAATTACCGAGGGCTATTTTGAGACAAGCAGATAAGTAGCAGTTAATGTTGCTAGCATATTCCATCTGGACACTCTAGACAAACATGACAAGCAATGTAGTCAATGACCATGATGCACTTTGGTCAACTGAAGTCCTTTTATAAAAGAGTGATTTGACATAGGTCCATACCCAGTCTGCAAGCAAGGCCTGTGGGTATGCTTTTTGTACCAGTTGCAAATGATACAATCTGTAATGTAGCTGCAAAACAACACAAACAGGCATATATATTTCATGACTCTTTCATCAGAATGAGTGAATGCTATGCCAAGGCACTGGAGACATTTTTGTAATCAATTTCTTTACGTAAAGGAGCTACTGCCCTGTTCAAGAAGCCAACATACTTAAAGTGAAATATTATACATAGAATGCCGTGAACCCAAGGAGCACGTTTATCTTGCTGCAGTTCATTTTATTTATTTCTCCTACATGGCTTATTCAAGTTGCAAGCACATTGCTCCAGAGGATACCAATAATAATTCTTCACTGTTGTGGTTTATTTTACAAAATAAACCGTGGAAGGGTAAGCATAAGGTGTTACTCAAACCTCACTAAGGCCCACACACCAATAAGAAGTAGAAAACAAACATTGGCATCTGATCAGATGTTTGCAGTTATACATTAGCGCAAAATGCAAACCACAGTAAATACAGAGTTTCAGTACATAGAGCAAAATACATAGGTGCATAAAATTTAACAATGCAAAAAGGAACAAATATATTGTATAGAAAAATCCAAGAAAGAGAAAGCAATGATGCAGCTAACATCTGTGATGTAGCTAGAAATTTTTTTCGGAGGGGGCCCACACTTGACTGAGGAAGGGGGGTGGGGGTCAGGCGGGTTTTCTCGCACATTGTTTTATGCCAGGTTTCCTGGTACACCAAAAAGAAAGGGGGGGGGGGTGCCTAGTGCCCCCCCCCCCCCGGCTACGCCCCTGGCAGATTGATGTTGTTGTTTAATTACGTGGTTAGCAGTGTGCAAATGGCATGCTTAAATGCTTAAACTGCACTTCCAACTCGTTTTTTAGAGTGAGGACAAGTAAGTTGGAGTGCAAGTTTAACAATTTAGGTATTTATAACCTAACCCCTGAAAGCCGTAGTTAGTGAGGGTTTTATAAACTTGATAGTGATAAAGAGGTGTGTGTGTGTGTGTGCATGTGTGAAAGCGTAGTTCGTCACATCTAAAAGGTTGCGGATGTGCATAGCCAACTTCTTTTCACATAGCTGTTCCACTTCAGTAAATCAAACTGGGGAAGAAGAGCAAGAGCACTGACCCATAAGCGTAAACTTTTACTCAGACAGCTTTCTTTTGCATAGCTAGCAACTTTGCCAGGATAGCATAGCTTGTAGTTCCCCAAATCAACAAGCCATAATGTATATAAGAATGCACAAGGGCTGCAAATTCAGCAAGCAGTTAGTTGAAGGGTGCACAAATAGAAAGAAATGTCAAATAAAGTTTTTCCATTGTATGCTACTCCCGAACTGTGCAAATAAATCGCTAAATTAAATGCCTAATGTTACCAGTATTTAGCTATTTGTTATTATTTTATTTGAGTTTACTAAAAAGCATAGGAGGTGGCATAGGAGGGAAATCGAGATGTGAGTGAAAAGATTAAAATGAAGCTTTGATTTATGAAGCTAGGGAACAGCAATGTTGTGGGGGATACATATACATCATTGAAAGTTTGATGAATGGTTAAGACCCATGCAGCATGCCCTGGAGTAAAGCGAAATATTATTCAGTATGAAAACACATATACAATAGACAGAGACAAAAACAGAAAACAATCATCAATCACCACTTAAAGCACTTATATGGATTTCACCAATGCAATGCCACTAAATCACATTTATGTTCATTGCAACTTTGGATAACCGAGTACTATATTTGTAAGGAACCAAACAAAGACAAATAAGTTGGCTGTGGTAGTGGAAGAAGATGGGTTACGGTCGGATAAAAATGGTGTCAGCTCCGTGAGTGTTACTGTATTTGTGTGAACATAACAATACTCACAGAATGAAACACAACAAGAAAACTTTCAATCAGAACGCTTCTTACGTGTAATTACTCGTTAGTGCAATGTCACATTGTTACGCATCTGGTTGCTAAAGGTGGTAAGGACTATGACTTAAGCATGAGAGCCAAAATTACGCCAATGTCACACGAATTGGAGACAGTGGAAACAAAAGTACTATGTGTATTAATCAGCCCTAAGTTGATGCACTTCAGTTCGTGGCTGCTCTACATCTCACGTCACACTTTACAGTTTTTTATATTTTAAGGACATTATAAAAACATGCAAGACGTCTCACATAGCGTAAAAATTAATTTATAACACTTTTCTCTTTCCCTTCTGACATGTATATGGATACTGTAACCGTATGCATGTGCATAATGCTGTTACACACACAGAACCTGCAGATGGACAAATCCAGACTTACACAGGCATGAACATCGTGCAGACAAAATGCAATAGGGACCATCTATAAACTAAAGCAATCACTACGTCATAATAAAAAGCCTTCATCTCCACTATGAATATTTAAGAGTGACTGACATGGTACAATGCAAACAGGAACCAATACAAGGAGCCCACAGACATTTCACACAAGTAGAGCTAAATTTAGGTGCTTGTGTAAAGAAAAAGTTTGGTGTTTTTAACTAAAAGTGGTTTATGTGTTTACACACGTAAGGGTTCTACAAAAAGGGAGGCAAACAACAAACTGGAAGGTTATATGACTCATTTTCTGCTGAAACCTGCAGAAGGAGAGCTCATACTAGTGGGGATCGAGTACAGATGAATTTGAATAGCGGACAAGGATGCATGATGTTTTTGTCTGCTTATTTTTGTTGTTGTTGTTGTAAACAGTATAATGAGCATAAGTGTTAAATAAATAAGGGCACAGATCAAAAGTACGAAGAGTGCCCGTGCACACTGCTCGAGATAACTGGCCTTCATCCTGACTAAAACTAAATTACTACGCAATTTTACGTCCCAAATTCTCAACCTGGATGAGACGCTTGACGTTATTTAACGTCCACCTGAAGCTCAGTACACGAGTATTTTTGCATGCTGCCCAGCACAGCAGAGAGGCGAAACCGCGAATCGGAACGCTAGGTGACCCGCGCTATCGGCCGGGAGTACGAAAGAACACAAAAAGTACAAAATAACGCAAAAGGAGTACAAATAGACGAATTACGTGCTTGTGTACGCTAATCTGCTTACGGACGCCAATTCTAACACGTGAACAAAATAACCACAACTGTCACCACTGACATTTCAAAATTTGTCGTTACATTACTAAATCCAGCATGTTTCTTCTGAAAAAAAAAAAAAAACGAAAAAAAGAAAAGGGAGAGAGAGAGAGAGAGAGAAAAGAAAACTCGCAGCATTTCCACAAACTGACACTTTGAAAATGGCGCTCAGCCGTGCTCCTTCAAGGCCTGCAGAAGACAGCGCCAACCTTTCCTTTTCTCATCACAAATCACTTAGTAGTTTGAAGAGACCGCTACGTGCCTTGGTTGACATCCTGCAATAATACCGCAGACAGTAACGTCCACTCGCAATCTCTGGAAGGCTTTCCTGTTTTTGGAAGGTCATCGTATCTTAGGTAACAAATTGAAGCGACTGTTTCTGCAAAGTCGTCTATGTGGGCCATGGCGTTTGCATCAACGTATTAAAATTGCTTTACATTGGATGATAACGAAGTTCATATGCGTTTCAGGCAGCACGCCATTCACATGACCATAGCCTCATGATGTGATGATGATGATAATGATAGGAAGGAAAAAAAAAACATTTTAAAGACGTTTTTCCGTCCTCCATCATACGCGAACAGCGCGGCATTGCAGTCATCGATGCGCGTTCAGCTGCGTAGTATTTTGGAAGAATGAGTTATGGCTAGTGACATTATCTATGGTGACACCAAGGTTGGTTGGTTGGTTGACACCACCGTGGGTGACACTGACCTTGGTGACACAGTGACAAAAACAGTAAAACCTAGGCCGTCGGCACAAATTCTGAACTTGATAAAAGCGCTAAAAAAGTTATTACAAATTATAACGAAAGTAACAAAACGTTGCGTGCATTTAACACCGACAGCGATTTTCTTTAGCAAAAAAAAGAAAAAACACTAAAAGTTTTGTCAGTTTTTGCAAAAAAAGTAATTGTTTGTGATGTTAGTAAAAAGAGTAGATAAATTGGCAACAGTGCCATGTACTTTACGTACGTACAGTACTGTCTGTACTACAAGTTAGATCTTTATTCTATGGTACTACTGTAATGCTACTGTGCATGACTGTGCCATTAGCAACCAACGCTGTTTGACCGTGGGTTAAACGCGCAATCACATTTTCCTGTGTTAGTGATTTTCAGCATGCTCGTTGCGACTCTAACATGTTACTAGAGAGCCTGTTACTGTGCTTTCGTAACTTCTGTGGCTTTAACTCGTCGGTGTAGTCATTTCATTTGTCCTGTGGTTATGCCGAGTCTCCGAGAATCTACCTGGTGCTCATAACTTTTGTGTTTATCCTAAAGTTCCGTAAATACGGTAACAAATATGGGCAAACGTTACCATTGTGACTACTGCGATAAGACATTCCCTGACAGTGCGAACAACCGCAAGAAACATCTGCAGGGCACTTTTCACACGCGGATGAAGAGACTTCACTACGACGCATTTCGTGACGCTGAAACTGTCTTCAAGGTTTGTGGTTATCTTCTCAAGTGTTATGGGTTAAAAGTGTCGCTACGACAGTGTAGCGTGCGGAAGAATGTGATCCCTCATGTTGTATAATTTTATTGACATCTATGTAGTACACCACTCACCCCAATGCCGCAGTGTATGTGGCGTAGAAAGTTAGAAACCCAGGCAGTTGAAATTGATCCGGAGCTTTCCCTCACAGCAGAGATGGATCTGGCGCGGGTTATCGTTGGGACGTAGACGTTATGTTCGTCACTTGCACTTTACAATATTAGAAGAGGTCGGGAAGCTGCTTAAAGTTGCGTCTCCCCCTCCCCCCTCTTTTTGTAGGCATGCGTTCGAGAATTCTGGGCCTTCTTTGTTATTTTTAGCATATTAGGAAGCGCTGATAATCTTCCAGGCATAGTGTGCCCGATTTTCACAAATGATTCGCGAAAGGTTTCTCCTTGGAAACTTTCCTATTGTACACTTTTCTCTTAGTCATTCAATATTGCTTGTGTGTTTGACTGTTTAGATTCACAGAATTTCTGTATGAGACTGCACCTGAAGAATTCTCTTATTTGGTAAAACTTGATCTGTGTTTCTTTTATGCAGGGTAGCGTGGTTATATGGGTCAAGTATTCTAGAGGCTACTGTCTGATACTTTACAGAGAAAGGTTGAAGTGAACTGTTTGGGGAGCACCATTTGAAGAAATGGTCGTGGAGATTTTTTGAAATAGGTGCCAGAAGACTGAATTTCTTCAGCAATTTTCTTCTCTTTGTTGCAGACATTCTAGTAGCCTCAAAATTAACTTTATGGGCTCGTGTTGTCTGCAGCATTCATCCAGTGCATTTCCTGAACACAGCTTTAGCGCAAAGATACAAGTGCTGGTTCGTGCATATCTTTGAGGCTGAAATAACAGTACAGCTCTGGCAAGCCACAGGGCGGCAGGTGCATGTGAGCCTCGGGAATGTTTCTTCTCCCCACCAAGATAACCCATTGCTTCACAACATATCTTTCTAAAGGAAGGCATCACAATTCATGTGAAAGCATTCCTTTCACGTCCCTTCGGCAGCCTTCGCCACTGCGCTGTTGTTAACCTTTTAATTCTTTTTCATGCCATCCCTTCCTCAATGTAGCCCACAGGTCTTCTAGAAATCCCAGATTTTTGAAATAATTCCTTTATTCCAGTCCTCTCCTCAAATATGCATACAAATGCACAAGTGTAGACAACAGCTGGCCGCAGAATGTCTTCCTTCTCAGGTCAACGTGCGCCACTGCTTTGAAGAAGTGTTGCATTTTTTTACAGGCAGGCAAATTACTATGTACCCATATACTATTAAAGAGATTAGTGCAATAGCATGCTTCTTAAAGTATTGCTGATGACATCACATGGGAAACTAATGAGATCACTTGCCCAAGCGACATCAGTTGTCCATTCTTCACAGAATGGATAAGGGTGAAAATAAGCACATGGAGAGGCATCACTTTGATCAGTAGAGACACTAGATCTTCAAAATATATTTATTAATAACAGGACTTACACAGAGCACTTGAAGGGCCTCCTCTACTAAGTTAATGTGTCCATGCAAAACTTTCAAGATCATTTCATGGTCCTTGTAAGCTGTGCAACAACAGGGTAGGTGGCATTTTGGAAGCACGAGGGGCTGGGCAGAGGGGGGGGGGGGGGGGGGGAGCAGTTGGGGGCAGACACAATAACAGTGTTGAAAAGGCTCAATAACATCTGCCACACAACAACCCAAGCCCGGATAAAGACATTGTTTGAACTGCATACTCGAAGGTAACTTATTTTGAAAACACTAAAAAATCAACCTTCAGAAGTGCTCCACAGTAGGTGTACGAATATACCATCAAACTAGTCCGGTAATGCTGGGTTATATAGAATCCACTTGTACCGCAAAAATTATGTATAGTGAAGTTTTACTTGAAAATGAAGGACTCTAATTATATGTTAACCGTATGACAGCACAGCTTAATTGTTGCATAGCTTAAGATACTCATGTTACAAGGCACTGCAAGATAGCATGCAGATTTTTTTTTTTCTGTGCTATCGTTCGGAAGGCCCTTGGGTTCTGATGTGCCTTTGGAGTTCTTGTCTTGAAATTAATTTTTTTTTTTGGTGCAGGTTGAGTCAGTCAAGAAGCCATGCCGGAGGTTTCAGCAAGTGGGAGAATGCGATTATGGCACCGCATGCAAGTTTTCACACCTGAGTCCTGGCGAATTAGCAGAGTTGGCAGCGCGTGCAGAGGCTGAAAAGCATGCTGCTAAACTACGTCTTTCAAAGCCCCTTCCTGCAGATGTAACTGTGATAGAGTGGACTCATACACACCTCAAAACTCAGGAGAAGCTTCCAGAGCCATTTGCATACCAAGATATGATTGCCAAACAATTTTCATCTTTGAACAACAGTTTAAGCAGATCTATGCAAGCACCTACCCTTGATGATTTCTTGGCATGTAGGCCAAACCATTGGGGCTGAACATGATTTTTGTAGACTTTTGGTGATGTTTTGGCTGCTTAAGTTCCCTGAACATTACTATGTTGTAAAGTTTAAGAAAGAGGCTAACTATTTAGGGGAACTTCCATGTACACTCTGTGTGTAGCAGTGGCATCTGAAGATTTGAACATTTCTTTCTACTGAATGTGTCTCCAAAGTTTGCACCTCTGCTTTGTACACAAACTGCCCCTGTCCACCATGTTCTCATTTGCTAAAGTTAACCACATATGTACATTGAACATTCATTGAAAATAAACATTCCCTTGGTAACAAATGGTGTGACCTTTGTCTCCTACTTTTTAATGAGATGTGTTCTGTCATGGCTTTATTTAGTCATTGCATATAGTTGCCAAAAATACTTTGTGTCATCGTCATTCTCATTGCTCATGATTGAATATAGCCAACTGCATGGCAGAATGAGCTTATTGTACTGAATAAATTAATGAAATTATGGGCCTCTTCATGCAGTGTTTCGAGGCTATCAGCAAACCGCTGATACTTGAGAGGTCCACTGATAGCATCGTTTTTCTGCATGCGACAATATCAGCTGTGGCTGTGGTGGTGTTGATGCGAAAGCTTTGCATTGTACCGCCAATGTGAAGATTTGTCGACACTGCATGAAACCATATTTTTGGTTACCAGCTCTCAAATTGAACGAAATGTTATATATATATATTTTTGTTTTTTTTTTTTTGTCATTAGTTATTTCCAATTGCCCCATAATTCGGAAAAAATTGCGGCCCCTTCCATGTGAGAAAAATTCGTCAGTAACTGTTCTTATAGTGCCAATTTTACAAACTTCATTATATCGAGGTTTAACTGTATGTGTTCTCTAGTGCAGCTAGCTTGTGTTAATTCATTGGATTTTTGTATATTCAGCAACGTGCTCCCAGCTGAGCAAGTCTACCTACCCCTCGAGGTTCGAGCAAGGTTGGAAGTTAAGCAGCGAGAGGTAGGTAGACTTGCTCAGCTGGGAGCACACGGAAATACACCAAATCAGGGGGTACAGGGTGACATGGGATGGATGCATTTGAGGGCAGGGAAGCCAGCAGCAAGATAGAATTTGAGGAGCGATTGAGAGAAATGGCAGAAAAGCGGTGGGCAAGGAGAGTTCAGTTATTTGTACATGAGGAATGTGGACACAAAATGGAGGAAGCTGACCAGAAAATTGTCAATCAAATATTTGGACTGCAGGAGGGGTGCAAACCAGGAAACAGCGGTTAAGAAAAAGGTTAAAAGAAACAGAGAGGGGTCTGTGGAAAACGGATGCAGACGAAATCAGCACTGGGAACATACAGAACTTTCAAGCAAGAAATTGCGAAAGAAAATATAATTCTAGGGGAAGCTCTTTGTTGTTTGAAGCCAGGACGGGAGTATTGCGGACGAAGATGTACCGAGTCAAGTACCAAGGTATGGGGCTCTTGCGTTGCCCAGGGGGCGCTGCAAAAATGTTGCTAAACAAAATGGAGTGTATTGAAATAGCAGAAAAGGAACACAGGCCCCTATGGCTTGCCTTTCTGGATATCAAGGGAGCCTATGACAGTGTAATCCAAAAGGATTTGTGGGACATACTGGGCACTCTAGAGGTGGAAGATGGAGTAAGAAATCTTTTAAAAGATATCTATAAAAGTAACAAGGTGCTTATAAAATGGGAAAACAAGGTATCTGGGCCTATAGAGATACAGCAGGGGCTTAGGCAGGGGTGCCCTCTGTCACCTCTGTTGTTCATGCTGTATTTGCAAGGATTAGAGAAAAAATTAGAGAGGAGCGGACTTGACTTCAACCTTTCCTATTTCAAGCAAGGAGAATGGATTAAACAGTCATTACCAGGACTGATGTATGCGGATGACATTGTACTTATGGCTGACAGCAAGGAAGACTTGCAGAGATTAATGGACATCTGTGGTAAAGAGGGAGATAGCTTAGGTTTGAAGTTTAGTAAAGAAAAATCGGCAGTCATGACTTTTAATGATAATCATGGGCAGCGAGCATAGGATACAGGAGGTTACGCTGGAGGTGGTGGATAAGTACAAATATCTTGGAGTGTGGATAAACAATGATGGGGCTGAGTACCTAACGGAACATGAAAAATATGTGACGGCTAAAGGTAGCAGAAATGCAGCTGTGATGAAAAATAGGGCACTGTGGAATTACAATAGGTACGAAGTGGTGAGAGGGATTTGGAAAGGGGTGATGGTCCCTAGTTTGACTTTCGGCAATGCGGTCCTGTGCATGAGATCAGAGGTTCGAGCAAGGTTGGAAGCTAAGCAGCGAGGGGTAGGTAGACTGGCTCTGGCAGCACACGGAAATACACCAAATCAGGGGGTACAGGGTGACATGGGATGGACGTCATTCGAGGGCAGGGAAGCCAGCAGCAAGATAGAATTTGAGGAGCGATTGAGAGAAATGGCAGAAAAGCGGTGGGCAAGGAGAGTTTTCAGTTATTTGTACATGAGGAATGTTGATACAAAATGGAGGAAGCTGACCAGAAAACTGTCAATCAAATATTTGGACTGCAGGAGGGGTGCAAACCAGGAAACAGCGGTTAAGAAAAAGGTTAAGGAAACAGAGAGGGGTCTGTGGAAAACGGGGATGCAGACGAAATCAGCACTGGGAACATACCGAACTTTCAAGCAAGAAATTGCCAAAGAAAATATCTATGATAATTCTAGGGGAAGCTCTTTGTTGTTTGAAGCCAGGACGGGAGTATTGCGGACTAAGATGTACCGAGTCAAGTACCAAGGTATAGACACGTTGTGCTGTGCGTGTGGAGAAGAAGAGGAAACGGCTGAACACATACTTTTCTGTAAAGGGCTTAACCCTACAGCGCAAAGCAACGGGGCTGATTTTTTCAAAGCATTGGGGTTTAGGGACAGTGAAGGCAAAATAGACTTTAAGCGGGTAGAAATAACCAAACGGAGGTTATCTGATTGGTGGCTAAAATCAAGGCAGCGGTGAAATTTCACCCACCACAAAGTGCAAAATATGTTAATAGTCATGGCTAGGTGGCGTATGCCACCGCCCGATTTAAAGGGTTCAGCCCACGGAGTAAGATAAACAGGAGCGCCGACTCCGCCGCCGCGCAACGCATTCGCACGGGACAAACCGTGCAACGCAAATTATACATCGCGTAGCGCCATCTGTCGAGGCGCGTGGAAAACACTCAACAGCTTGCTTCCATGTGCGCATGCGCTGAGTGGCGGAGACCGGCGGCGACGGCGGCGCAGAACGGGCAGCGCGGCACCCCGAGAGCGTGTCGTCTGCTACAAACGTGGACCCTCGGCCGTCTAAATTTGACAGCAATCAAACACAAAAAATATATGCGCACAAATAATAAAAGCGCAAATAAACACGCGGTAGCGCTTTTATGCACGCATACGAAACATTTTTAGATGTCTTTAGAGGAATCAGGCGATGAATGATGCTGTACAAAAAGACACAACAGAAGTACTTGTTTTTCACTCCTCTACGTCTGCACGGAAGCGAAGGTGCGAAATTTTCGTCTTCCTCGCTTTGTTTACCATGTCTGCAGTATGCTTATTCATGCCTCACGGAACAAGGTATCTTGATACTTGTGCGTGAGGAGACTGGGCAACAGGACAGTGTTTTGTTCCCGGCTGTAAATCTGGTTATGGCAAAGGACGCGAAACGTTCTCGCTCTTCGCTTCGCCATCTGATCTTCTACTGCACCAGTGGCGTCAAAAAATTCCTGAAAGTAAGCGAGCGCTTAAAGCAATGGACAAAATATGTGCGCGACACTTCGAGAAGCAGCTTATTTTTGATAGTTACTTCAGCAAAGACAAAGGCGATGTCCTACTAGATGTAAAGAAAGTGTCTCGACTTCGAAGCGGAGCCGTTCCTTCAATTTGTTTAGGGAAGCCTGGCGTACGTAGCTCAATGATGCTGAATGCCAGGAGGAACCAGAAGACGCCAGTGCGGAAGGACGGGAGGAGCTCAATTTAAATTTGTCTACAACTACGCACAGTGCAGGTGCCTTTCCTTGTCCAGAGACATGCCGTGATGTAGAGAGGGAGAAAGAAAGGGAACGAAAGACAAGGAGGTTAGCCAGTGTAAATACCGGCTGGATATCCTGTAAATTCTCAGCTTTGCCTTCGAGATGATTCCCCCAGTTATGCAGACACACAATCAGAGCTCCTCTTGTGAAATAATAAGCAGGAAACACTGGCATGAATTCCCAATTATTATGTTTATAGAGAATGTGGCGATTCTGCTCGCAAGAGAACCTGGCGACACAAAAACACCGCGAGAAACAAAGAAGCAAGCGAAGCATCTCAGCACTTGATGCGTGCTCAGATAAAAAAGAGTCATAAACGTCAGCTTTTGCGTAAAAACTTCTTTTCGCTGTCGTCTGTCATTGCTTGAGAGCACCCGAACTGCCGTTATATCGCCTTACCGTTTGCTATAGTTTTTCTTTTCATCTTTGTTTGTTTTCTGTTCCTGTGCCTTGTGAAGTTGTAGACCACCTGACAAGTGCCCTGCATTTGGTCTGTATAAATAAAAAATAAAATGATACATGACTTGTTTCTCCTGCTAATGTCACTCCGTGAACCGCAAGAGCTATGTGCGCTACAGGCGTCAGGGCGTGCGCAGAGCAGACGACAAAACGGATAGGCAAGAAGGCGCCGCGAGAGACCCCGCGCCTTTGCTCCTCTCCGCTGCAGAGTTTTTCTTCATTCATAGCGCCGTCTGGCGAACACGCTGTGAAGCAGGAGCCGGCGTTGCAGAATGTGTCCCTTCCAGTCGAGCGGAGTCGGCGCTCCTGTCTTATCTTACTCCGTGGTTCAGCCTCATCCATCCTTCCACCCATCCAGCGCAAGACGGTTGTCATGCCATATTATTCGACATCAGTGATTCCACTCCTGCGCCAACTGCGCCAAAGTGCGCCAAATGGGATTTACTGCGCCATCCTGATACAATCGACGAAAATTGCGCCTAACTGCGCCAAACAGTCTCGGATTTGGCGGCGTCTATCGCCGACAATTGCAGCAACGGGGAATTAAAACGTGCAACGCGATGATAGGGCTAGCCTTAGTTGCGAACAGGAGACTAAACAGCACTAGCGCGTGCGTCCCGATTAAGGGGGGCCGCGGCTTTCGCATCGCGAAAAATGGCTAAAAAATCGATTTTTTGAAAACACATTTTCAATTTCTGTAACTCTTATTTTATCGGATTCCGAAATATCATCGCTGAAAACCAAGTAGAAGTGCTCTAAAAAAATTGTTGTATCAGCCAAGGTGCCGAAAAATTTCGCGGAAATCGCGAAAAAACGGCGTTTTTCAAGCCACGATATCTCCGGAACGGCGCAGCCGAGCGCCACCATCTTGGACTCGTTGGAAAGCGCATTTCTCCGTCTTCAAATTTGCCCCTTCAGCTATCTCCTCCATACAGAAACAAGCACACAAAAAGCAAATGATTGAAGGTCGTGCCGGAGCCACCGATTGCCCGCGCCCGCCACGTGACTCCAGCGCGGTTCGCCATTGGCCCGGTGCTCGCTTCGCGATGGCGTCGTCTGCACCGCTTGTTGCGGTCTCTTCGCGAGCTCTGGGCGGTTTCCGTAATGTCGACTAGTATTAGAGCGGGCGCTACGTGCATGGACACCGCAGTAGCGTGGCCGATCCCGCTTTTTGTAGATGTCTCAGACCCGCGGCTAAGCATTCGGAGCATCGGTGACGCGGATTCGCGACCTCGCTTCGGGCACGGAATCCTCGGTCACGCGGAAGCCTTTCGCGCGTAGGCGTCTCCGACTCGGCGATCAAGCACATCGCGCGCGGGCTTCTCGGATCCTTGCCTAAGCATTTCGTGCATCGGCCCCTCCGTCTGCGCGACTAAGCACCTCGAGCATCGACTCCTCGAGCCCGCGGCTACGCATTTCGCGCGTCGGCACATCGCTCAACGAGTCTCGACTCCTCGGACCCGCGGCTAGGCACTTCGCGCGTCGGCACCTCGGAAGGCGCGACTAAGCTAATCGAGCGTCGCCTCCTCAAGCCCGTGGCTAGGCATTTCGCACGTCGGCACATCGCTCATCGAGTGTCGACTCGTCGGACCCGCGGCTAGGCACTTCGCGCGTCGGCACCTCGAGCGTCGACTCCTCGAGCCCGCGGCTAGGCATTTCGCGCGTCGGCACCTCGGAAGGCGCGACTAAGCTAATCGAGCGTCGCCTCCTCAAGCCCGTGGCTAGGCATTTCGCACGTCGGCACATCGCTCATCGAGTGTCGACTCGTCGGACCCGCGGCTAGGCACTTCGCGCGTCGGCACCTCGAGCGTCGACTCCTCGAGCCCGCGGCTAGGCATTTCGCGCGTCGGCACATCGCTCATCGAGTGTCGACACCTTGAGCGTTTATTCCTCGGACCCGCGGCTAGGCATTTCGCGCGTCGGCCCCTCGTACCCGCGACTTAGCACATCGTGTGCCGACTCTATTATCGTAATGCCACGATATCTCGTAACAATACCCATCTACCACCCCTTCATAAAGAGAACCTCATCATGAGCTCTGCTCACTAGACCACTTGGGCTGGCACGTACAGACACCTGGCTGCAGAAGTGAGGCATCATACAAAAGTGCAGGCTGGAAAGCACCTAGCAGCTGCATTGCTGCCTATCTATCAGTGACTCTCCTAACCTCCATGTCAATGGAAGATGATTCAGAAGGCTGCTGGGAGCCTTCATTCAGTAACATGGTCGATTCTACAAAAAAAAAAAAAAAAAAAAAAAAAAAATTCCTCACTGACTGCACTAGAGACTGCTATCAATGAGGCAGTCTGCAGGTACAACGCTAGAACTACTGTATATTTATGCCCACATAGTTCTGCACCTCACTTGGTTTGAAACCCAGGCACCATGCTCTTTGTAGAGCAGCAGTAAAGAATGCCATACAAACTTGAAAAACGCAGAACAAAGGCACAGCAGCCCAGAGGCCACATGATGCGGGAACGGTCTCACATTTGCGACGCAACAGTGGTGCTACCAATGCATTGGGTACTATGGGAGCTTAACAGCCGGGAAGACGCAGCGCCCGGGAACGTAACAGCGGGGTTCTACTGTCGCTTGTTTGAAGCGCAGCATGACATGCGATTATAATAACTGCATGCCGCCAATGTGTCCATCATTTCTGTTTATGGATATACGGAATGACATCTGGGAAAACTAGCAATATATGAAACGATATCAATTTGTGTGTCGTATGTACACTTTTTGAAATACTTCAGGATGTGAAAAATCAGCTGCTCCAAGCTGCTCCCAAATGCCAAATTGCCTGCTCCAAAGTGCTCCAAAATGAAATTTCTGATGCTCCAAAAATTGCTCCAAATCCGAATTCGCGACCAGGCATTTCGCGCGTCGGCACCTCGTACCCGCGACTTAGCACATCGTGTGCCGACTCTATTATCGTAATGCCACGATATCTCGTAACAATACCTACCGTATCTACCACCCCTTCATAAAGAGAACCTCATCATGAGCTCTGCTCACTAGACCACTTGGGCTGGCACTACTGCCAGCAGTAGCATCACTGCGACATACGTATCCTGATTAAATCCATTTAAAAAAACGATCACGACGGCGTAAGAGGCTATATAGATTAAAAGTGCATAAAGTAGGCAAAGAATGCTTCGCATAAAAATTCATATTATTGTTCCAGCAGCAATGCAATGGCAATGTTTTGTGTTAACAGAAACCATGGCCAAAAGCTACGCCATAAAGAACAAGCAGAACAAGCGCTTGCTACGGTGGCTAAAACGCTCGCACTGTACCACGGTGATTGAACCAACTTCGGTGATCGTGCACTGTAGCGTTGGCTCCGATGATGATGATGATGATGATGATGATGATAATAATAATTTAATGGCCTCTTCTTTGAAACGAGGCAGTAACAAATGGTAGTAGTGGTTCGTGGGAAAGGTTGGCGCTATCTTCTGCAGCCCTTGAGGGAGCACTGCTCAGCGCCAACAAATGGTCACCTAGCAGGCGTGCTACACAGAACACCCATGGTTTTTATCGAGCCGACTGGTCCGAGCAGCGCCTCCTCTCATGCTCTTCTGCTTCTCTGACAAACAACTCCCGCCACCTAGGACAAGTTGTTGCTCCAAGCGTCTTGGCGTATGGAGCCGTGAGGATTTGATGAGTGGTATACTTTAGAGGCTGTCCATGCGGCTTTTGATGGGAAAAGAAAATGTAATAAGTTTAGTGCATTTGACTTGCGCGTACGTTATTAAAGCTGGCTGGCGTATGACGACAGACGCTACCGTCTACATACCTGTGCGCGTGACCGTGCTCGTGATGTTTCTAACCACGATGGAAAACTTTCTGTGTTCAATCGGCTCAGGAGGCGCTGGTTCAGTCCCATGCTAGCATAACATCTCAGCATCTTGGCATGGTTGTGAAACCAGATAATACCTATAAGCAACTGATGAAACCATGAAAATCCTTATGTGATAGAACTATTTCCATAACGGCGAAAGCAAAGTGCACGCGCACGGCAGTTTAGCGCGTGGTGTGGGTGCATTTTAGTAGGTCTCGTGGTGGTGTGTTTTGCGTTGATGTTGACTTGCCTGCGCATTTTCTTGCGGCGCCGAAGTTCAATTCGCGCAAATCCTGCACTTCCCTGCGGCCATGGCTTTATTTTATCTCGAATAACCATTACTTCTAAAGTTGGTGATCCAAGGATGCGAGTCTTAAATGTGGCCGAAAAAAATGATGCTGCGAAGAATATTGCAGAACTCTTGTCGCAAGGGCGGCATCAGCGACGCGAAGGACTGTCGAAGTACAACAAGATATACGAGTTTGATTACAGGATTTTCAACAACACTTGTAGAATGGTCATGACGTCTGTGTCGGGACATTTGTTGAACCTGGATTTTGTGAGTGGCTACAGAAAATGGTGGGTTGCTGTCAATTGATCGCCTGTAACGTTGCATGTGACATCGCAGCAGAGTTGCGCTGAATATGCCGTTTCCATTCTCAGTTGCCGATGGCAGGTCGAGTTTAATAGAGGCAACTGCTTCTAACGATGTTTCGGTTTGACGTGATGGGAAATTTTCATGCTTGCAAGCTTTCCTGTGTTGCCCATCCAATCTATTTAGAGAATCTCAATTTTCCAGTGATTACCCCATTCTGCAATTCGGTGCAGTAAATATCAACCAGCGTGGGGTGATGCGTTTTGTACACCGTCAGTATTGGAATCTTCATGAATGCATCTCAGAAACCAACATTTCAAGCTCCCACGGACGATATGACTGTGTATATTTGCACTGCGCTACAGTGTTCTGTTCTACCTTACCTATGTACAGGAAGGCTGTACTTTGGCTGTATTCTGGAAGTCCACAGCAGTCAAGTTTATTATTGTTTTCAAAATCACTTGTTCAGAGTAAGAAAATTGAAGTCAGTAAGCATACAAAGACTGTGGAAAAAGGGACAAAACAATGTTGTTTGTTCCACCTGTGTGCTATGTAGTCATATTTCTGATATTGAGCCTTTCTGTTCCTATTCAGCTTTTTTTCTTGTTAGTGCTAAAGAAATGGTATAGCTTATGCATCTTGTTGTACATGGTTGGCATTGCTCACTACCTTATTCTTTGATTTGCTCTTCACCCCCCCCCCCCCCCCCCCCCCCCCCCCCTTTTTTTTGTGTGTGTGTTTTGCTGCTTCCATTATTTTTGGTTATATATCTTGTATCACACAACCTTCAGCTTACTAAACATCACAATCCAGGCTCAGGTTTGATGTTTCTTGTTAGTATATTATATGCATGATGACCTGGGGAAGTTTGTATGTTGGATTATAGTGTGACAGTGACAGGCAGGACAACTACTGCACTGTCTGTGCCTTTCTTGTTTTTGTCTTGCCTGTCGATTTTACACTGCAGCCTTGGCTTTTGAGTCATTAATCTTGAACCCAAAAGTGCAATAATCTGGGTTTAACCTGGAACAAGTTTTTGCAGTTTCCGTTTCTCATGTAGTTGAAGCACCAGGGCCGCAATTTTATAGCGATGCCTTCTGCTGGATTCTATGTCACTCTTATCAAGCACTGTTAACGGCCAGCTGATCCCATTGATAACATGGGCTGAACGTCGCTCTGTCCACTGATGAAGCACAAAAATGTATAGCATCGGAAAAGAATCGCTACAAGATCACAGCCCTGTAGTGACTAATAACCATAAAGGCATAGATCAGCATACTCACTCTTGAATACATTGACTCATACTTGCTCCGCACTGATTTCACAGGCGTGAGATAGTGTGTTAGCGAGTGACAAATGGTGTGAATGGACGTGGTTATGAACGGGAGAGAATCCCTGGTAATGGGAGTACGAACGGAAGTCATGGGTATGAACGTGACTGTTGGCGAGTGTGAGTATGTATGTCAGTGAGTGACAGTGAGTGGAAGTTGACATCAGTATGAGCATGAGTGGGTGCCAGTAAGTGTGAATAGAAGTGAATATGAATGTGAGTGAGTGCTAGGGAGTATGAGTGGGCCTGTGTAGGAAGGTGAGTGAGGGGTGACAAGTGCATGAGACTCTTTCATTTTGTTTCACTGAAAGGGGAAGCAGCATTATCTAAAGCACAAGTGAAATCACATACTTTTATAGTATATAAATTAAAATTTAAATGGAACGTGGAAAGAAATTAATGGAAAGCAGCAATTAACATTAAAATATGAAGTGATGGAAAATAAAATTAAAGGTGGTCGGCATTTGTAAAAAGTGTCGTGTAGTAAGGACTGTGATACAATTCTGCACAGCAACTTTCTAGGTGTGTGCGAATATTCAAAACTTTCGAATAATGAATCGAATAGTCAGTATTCGTAAATGTGAATATTTTTCGAATGCTGTTAGAATATTTCAAAATGTCAATTGTACCCAATTCAACATAAAATTGGAGCAAAGGTGTGGTAAATTTTCACCCCTGCGGGCATAGTATAGACACAAAATACGTAGGACTTACGTAGTAGAGCGGGGGGGGGGGGGGGGGGTATTCTGTAAGTGTCCACCTACTGGACATGTCCATTTCGTCTGCTGCCGAAGTGCTGATTGGCCGGGGTGCCTGTCTCCTTCTGACACATAACCCAGCCCAGCCAACCAGAACTCCAGCAGCAGATGAAATGGATATGTCCACTAGGTGGACACTTACAGGATACCCCCCCACCCCATCAGCTACGTCGCTTAAGTAGCCATACTTTACAGGGCTATGTATACAGTGATCATTTGCGCTCTCCGAAGAGTCCTGTGCATGCGAAGAAACTACTTGTTTGCTTCTAATCCTAGATTTGTGCTTTTAATAAACAATGCTTCATAACGTACTATGTAATGACAGAAACTTGCTAACTTTAAGAATACTAGGATGTGAACATTGTTTATATGAACTTTGATAATGGCTGTTCATTATTTGAAAACTATTCGATTCTATTTGGTTGCAAAAATCACTATTCGGTTACCCCTACAACCTTGTGACATGTTGTTCTTGCTATAATTCGTTAACTGACTCAATACTGTGCATTTTGCATAGGTTTAGCTCATAAAATGGAGGACAACCGTCATCCAGTAAGAAACATGACGTGATGTGCTGTACAAATCTGGGAGGTTGCTTGTAGTGTTGCTGTACTGTGTAATCTGAAAACAATCTCGTCCATTTTGCTGTCAAACGACCACAAGAATTCCTGCGTTTCATTCATTCCTTATCATTTCAGGCATTCATGTGCTCCATCAGAGCTCTTTGATGCTCCAGTTGCAGAGATATGTCCTGACCAAAAATATGAACTTATTAAGCAGACACTGGAAAGGGAAGTAAGGTACTGCGACACACTTATCATTTGGACGGACTGTGACCGAGAAGGCGAGAACATTGGTTTTGAGATCATTGGCGTCTGCCGGAAAGGTTAGCACTTTCTCCTGATGCTTTCAGACACTGATAGCACTTGAGCAATTGCACCCTTTTGCTGCACATTCAAACAAGCTCATCTTCATTTCTGGTTGCATTGCAGTGAAGCCAAATCTGAGAATATACAGAGCTCGGTTCTCTGAAATCACACCTGCAGCAGTTACACGTGCGGTTGCCAACTTGACTGACCCTGACGCAAGGCTCAATGCAGCTGTTTGTGTGCGCAGAGAGCTTGATCTCAGGATAGGTATGGCAGACTTGTGCCCCTCCAATTTTCTAGATATATTTTGCTGATGCCTTAGGAATCTCCTTATGCTTGATGTTTTCTAAAGTTTTGTAATTAATTCTGTGCTATATAAAGTTTCTAAAATTAAAAAGTGATGCTAACTGACCTTTATGATTCACTGCACCGCAATCATGGTGTAAGGAAGGCCTAGTGTTTATTCTCTTGCTAGCTATCAAGCCACAGTGATGTTGGCTTAGGTTTTTGCAGAACAGTCTGGGCAGGACTGAATTGCAAGCACCTTTCAGCTATTGCAACTCCAGCCTAATAGCCCACCGTTGTCATTGTACCTCTTTGAATTGAAGTGGGTGCCATTACATGCCTTTGATGACAACCATCTTTCACTATTCATTGCCGGCGTCAGGTGCTGCATTCACTCGGCTGCAAACTCTTCGGCTGAAGCGAGAGTTTCCACAAGAGTTGGGCGACCGCCTTGTCAGCTATGGTAGCTGTCAATTTCCTACACTTGGATTTGTGGTTGAGAGATATCGAGCCATCCTCAACTTTGTTCCAGAGCCTTTCTGGAAAATTGAAAGTGAGTTATTTGCCTTGCGTGCATTGAAGTATTCCTAATGCAAAACCTGAATATATAAGAGTAATTGCTCAGATTTTTGAAATGTGAACTATTGTTAATGGGTCACATTTATTATTATTATTATTATTATTATTATTATTATTATTATTATTATTATTATTATTATTATTTATTCTATGGCATGTTTTGTCATTGTTTCCTTATTGTTACTTCAGCAATTTAGTGACTCATTCTAAACGCCTGCTACTGAGTTTTTTTTTTTTTTTTTTCTTGATATTCTTGATAGCCCAATTTTAATGTCAAATTTCTTGTACCTTTCTGTGTACTGCCCTCCATACAGTAGTGCCCTCGCTGTGAATGTAGGGCTATAAATAAATAAATGAATAAATACATTGAAATACGATATAAGCATGTCTGATGTATTTGTGCCCCTAATAACGTTAGTTGTTTAATGTGATGTAAACAGTTTGTCAAACTACTTTTGTTATTGACACTGACGACAGCTTTCCTTACCATTCCTTTCATTGTTGTTTGAACCTCATGCCTGCTTCACCTTAAAATAAATAAATATGGCAGTTTAGTAATGTAATATAGGTAGCCTGATTACACAGTAAAAATATTTTTGTTGTAAGGTGGTTTTCAAAAATTGCTGGTTTGTCTCACAACATTTGATGCTGAAAAATTTTTGGTCATACTGTTTTTTTTTTCTTATTTAGTGTGTCATACGAAGGATGGTATAAAAGCCGAGTTTTTATGGAAGCGGCACCGGTTGTTTGACTACCACGTCTGTTTCCTGCTGTATGAGCGCTGCCTGCATGGGAATGTAAGCCTTTTGTCCTGTCATTTGCGTGGAACTGTTTGAAGCAGATGCAGTGCAAGAAAAAGAAATTGCTGTTTACTGTTTTATTTTGAAGCCTCCTCAAGCAAAAGTGATTGAAGTCAAAAGTAAACCAAAGTCAAAATGGCGGCCACAACCTATGGACACTGTGGTAAGTGTTGAAGCAATTTCACAATGCCTGTTTATATATTTTCTTCTAGTTCTCTTTTTGTCAAACTTGTAAAATCTGATCCAGCTGTTGTAATTGTCGCTCATTGTTTCATTACATTGTGTGAAAAGGCAGGTGCCAATTTTTGTTCTCGTATTTCATTGCCCGAGATTCTGCCTTAACGCTGAAGCATCTTTCACCTTGAATTCAATTTTCACCTGCTTGACATCCACAACATGGTGTCCTTGTTTTTATGCTATGCATAGTACTCTTGAAAAGCGTGTGTTGATTAAAAGAGGCATAAAAATGTTGCCTGTCAAATGTACACGTCTTTTACCATTTCCATTGACTTGCATTATTTGTGTGTACAACCATGCATTATTTGTGTATGTTTCCTTGACAATGGTCACAGGAGCTGGAGAAGCTGGCATCCAGGAAACTTCGTATGACAGCCAAGGACACTATGCAAGTGGCAGAGAAGCTCTATACTGATGGCTTCATTAGCTACCCACGTACTGAAACCACCAAGTTTCCACCTGACCTCAACCTGAGCCCTCTCGTGGAAGCCCAAACACAGGACCCACGTTGGGGAGGTGCACTACCGTTGATATTCTCCTACCACATTGTTGTACTTTATGTTATGCATGCACTTGCATTTATCTAGGCATTTATATGGTTTATAAAAGAAGTTAATGCCATGAAGGAATGCAAGACTTGTGGGAAAGAGATGGAGCTGAGGCTACTTCACAAATTTGTGTCCTTGCATTGCAACAGGAAGTATTAAAAAGAGATTCCTGTAACAAGAAAAATATAACACACAGCCAACATGTGAGTAAGTTATGCTTTCAAGTAGTGCCGTGCTAACCTGTTCAAAAATTTCTTTTTTTGGTTAGTGTTAGAGTCAAGCAACATATGACTGTGAGAAAACTCCAGTTAATTCCAAGCATTAATAAGAAAAAAAAGTGAAATATTAGTTGTCAAATATTAAATTGTCTCATTCGGGGGCTTAGCGAAGAAGTAATCCAGGGTAAATTCGCTTTGTAATGCTTTCCAACCATGATAGCATGCATCCCATTTGTAGTATCTGATTTGATGCATTTGAGCTTGAAAGAAACAGCGCTAGAAACAGGACAGTGATGAGAGGAAACAGACAAGACACCGTGTTTGTCTCCTCTCTTCATCATCCTGTCTTTAGTGCTGTTTCCATCAAATGTAGTAATGTACCAACCTGTCTAATTCAACACACTATGAAAGCATTTGAGGTAATGTTTATATGCACTATTATCAACAGTTGGGCTTATTTTAGAACAGATTTTCTTTTTTGTTGCTTTTGTGTTTATTTTTGTGCAAAGGCTAATACTGTCTAAATGTTGGCTGAATAAGGACACAGAAATTCATGACTCAGCATAGGTGCCAGGTCTTATGACAAAATTTGTGTTGCAGTAGCAGTAGCGCACCCAGGATCTCTGCCAGGGGGGGGTTGACAGTTCACCAATACCATCTAAACAGCACTAATTTCGATTTCTTCACTGGAAATTGTCAAAAAAT
The DNA here is from genome assembly GCF_013339745.2 of Dermacentor silvarum. NCBI lineage: Eukaryota > Metazoa > Arthropoda > Arachnida > Ixodida > Ixodidae > Dermacentor > Dermacentor silvarum. The sequence continues at coordinate 121,470,611 of NC_051154.1, read as the reverse complement.
GGGCTTTTTGCGAGTGTGCAGACGATTGCGCGTCTTACATCTTAGTTGCAGTATTCAAATGCGTAAGGAAAGAAAAGGGGTTAAACAAAAGGGGGGGTTAAGTCGGCCTCAGGGGGGGGTTACAACCCCCGAATCCCCCCCCGTCGGTGCGCCACTGTGCAGTAGCAAACAATGTGGTTTTCAACATAAATAGTGACTACAAGACAAAGCGTTTATTCCTGTTAGCTTGTGTGTCTTTTCTATTTCTTTTTATATCTGAGTTTCCTCAATGATGAGTCAATGCAAAGGCGAAGTCAGCATAAATTATCAGTATCATCTTATGAAACATGTTGCTGTCTCATTCATAACAGTTAGAAAAAAATGCTGTCTTTTAAATATTAGTAGATATATGAAACCTCATTTCTGCATCAGGCTGACGCGTCATTACAGTCGACTTCCGTTAATTGGACCCTGATGGGACTGACTAAACTGATGGAATTATCTGTCAGGTTGAATTAAACAAGATGCAGAAAACATCAAAACACACTACGACTGATTCATTTGGCATATGATATGACCCGGGATGAAGGCCTAGTCAGGAAACATGCTTTGTCCGTTTCTTTTTGCCTCATCTCGTTGGCATGATACATTGATGTATGTGTACACATGTCAGAATAAACAGAATTCACTATATTTGCCGTATTCTACCATACTCCACAATCAAACACGCGCCCACTTTCTGTGTGTCCAACGTAGAAAACTAACTTAGAGATAACATTAAAGCGCATAAATAAAGTAGAAATCTAATGCGCACCCGATTCTTTAGCTAGAAAGATGGGTGAGGTTTTAAAATGTGTTGCACCGTGGGCAGTCGGTTTCCTAAAGTCAGCTTTGCCGCCATACATCCATGTTATGCGGTAAAGCATACAAATGCCATGAAGGCAGTCGTATGTAGCAGGCAATTTTTGGGCCACTTTACTTGAAAAAAAAAAAAAAAAGAGAGAGAGGCTCACATTAGGATCGGGTAAATACTATATTCAGACATTGTGAGCTATGGTTTTCGCTAGAAAATCTTCCTAGGGCAGGCTGGAAATGGGCGTTTTCGACGGGAGAGGACGTGCGTTCCAATGCATTCACTGTCCCCTAAGTTCCGCCAAGACAGACGCTACCACTAAAGGGGTCACTATTGGAGTCATAATAGGGGTCAGGCGCATGCGTGCTGACTCAAGTTTGAATTATCCGGCAAAGGTCAATTTTAGGATCGAAATAACGCAAGTTTAGGCTCATAGAAATACATGGGTTCTGTTTGAGACCATTGTTGAGGATCGAATTAACCAAAATATTGAATTAATGTGAGTTGAATTAATGGAAGTCTACTGTATCTGCTTTTGTGGGAAAAATAATCTGGAAAAAGTACAATTTTATGCAGTAAGCACTCTTCCTAAATGTAGATGTAGATGCACAAAATCATATGCCAAGATGGATGTAGCAATTTGATGTTTACAGAAATAATCAACAGCCAAATTAGCTGTGCTGTCATTGCAATGTGAAGAACAAACACTGGCATGCTGAGCTCCTATTCTGGAACTTTTTTCATTGATATCAGATAATTTTGGCTGTACTTATACAACTCAACTGGAATTATTTTTACAGATTTTGCACGTCGCCTTTTGCAAGATGGTTTGACTCCACGGCAGGGCAACAAAACAGACCAGGCTCACCCACCTATTCATCCAGTCAAAAGCGCCCCTGGCCTGGAGGTGGGTCGGCCTGCCTTTCTCCTCATTATGACTGTTAATGGCCATAGTCTTTTGAAAAACATGCCATATTCTTTTTTGTTTCTTGCATTAAAGATTGCACAACTATGCAACACCGCTCTTTCAATATAGAGCTGCTGTAATAATGTGAATATTTAATTTCACATGTAAGGATGCATTTGGTTACAAAATTATCTGCCCCTGGATGCTGTTGCATTAATCACAGAATGTCAACAAGCTGTGAAAATGTTAAGGACGTTGCGGAAAATTTATGGTGGCTTTTACGTAAACCTTGGGGACATGTTGGAGGAGATCAAGCAACAGATGGCTGGCCGGCATTGTTTATTTGCTTGATTATTTACTTTATTGCCTGATGTCTAGAATAAATGAATCCACGCTTAATTTCATTTAGAAGAGTGCTTATTTTTCATATATATCTTAGGCCTGAGATGGCACGGTGTTGCACTTATTCAAGCTGCAATTTTCGCATAGTTTGACAATGCATAACTTGAAACAACCACACAGTATATGGCTGTCAAGGTGTGTGGCATGATAGGCAAGAATGACAAACATATCTGAATGCGATATACGGTTATGGAACAGGAATGCCTAGCAGCTGTTTTCGCCATACAGAAGTTTCACTGTTATCTTTACTGTAGACCATTCAAGATAATCACCGACCACCATTCTTTATGCTGGCTGGTCGGTTTACGTGATCCCTCCGGTCACCTCGCACGCTGGGCGCTGCGCCTTCAGGAATACGACTTTGTGGTGTCGTACAAGAGTGGCCGTCGTCAACACTGACGCAGACTGCCTCTCTCGGATTCCTCTTGCAACTACCGACTGTGATGCTGAGAATTTTGACAACTGTCTCGCTGCTGTTACTTGTACGTTTGCTGACGCAACAGACTTTCAGCGAGTACAACGTAATGATCTTACCCTTGATCTGCTTTTTGTCGCCGCCCCTACTTCTCAAGGCAGCGGTCGATTCACTGTTCATGATCAGTTGCTCTACAAAACCGATTACTCCGGATATGGAGTGCGTTTTCTGCTAGTTGTCCCTGAGAGTCTCCGCTCCGACATTCTACACGCCATGCATGACGATGTGAGATCCGGCCATTTCGGCTTCGTATGAATGCTACACTGCACGCAGCAGCACCTTTACTGGCCCAAGATATACAAAACAACCAAGTGCTATGTCGCTAGTTGTGAAACATGCCCATGTCACAAGTGACCGACCACCGCAGCCCTGGGTCCTCTTCAGCCATTGATACCGCGTAGTACGTCGTTCGAGCAAGCAGGCATTGACCTTTTGGGTCCATTCCCGTTATCTAACAATAGGAACCTGTCGTGCGAGTTGTGCCGCGGGAATACGGGCACACAGGGACCGAGTGACATGGAGGCGCTTCTCAGCTCAACAAAAAGAAGACACCCCCTTTATTGGGCACGAATATATATAGACGCACGAAGTCACAGGTGCAAAAGGCACTAGGTGATGCTGGTTGCACTGTAGGACACCACCTCGCTCCGTTTCCACCACATAGCTTCTTGGTCTTTGTGACGGGCTCAGGACCGTCGCCTTAACTTGTTCCGTTTGCGCCCAGACACACTGACCTGTTCGGAATGGTGACAGGTCTCGAACTCCGTAATGTCTGTTGTAGTTGTCGGTCTGCTTCCGATGTAGACCGCATCCTTGCTGACGAAATCTTTCCATGATGGCTAGTTGGGATGTAGCTGGGAGTCTTGCTTAGGAACTCTGGTTCTTAGTTGTCGTCCCATCAACAGCTGGGCCGGACTGAAGCCGTCAACTCCAGGGGTATCCCGGTAGCTGAGCAGGGCCAGATGAGGATCCTTTGTCTTGCGGAATAGGTCCTTGATTGTCTGAACCGTTCTCTCTGCCTCTTCATTCGACTGAGCATAGTGCGACTGCTGGTCACATGGTCGAAGCCGTACGATGCTGCAAACGCCGCGAACTCCTGCGATGAGAATGATGGGCCGTTGTCTAACCTGACCTCTTGAGAGATTCTATGGCAGGTAAAGATGCTCTTCTGAGCGTCGATGACTGAGCCATCGCGCTCCTCAAGGTAACCACCTCTGGGAACCTTGAGTAATAATCTACCACCAGGATGAATGTCTGGTCATTGAGATGTAACAGGTCCATGCCGAGAAATTCCCAAGCACGTCCAGGTAGGACCGTAGAGACCAGGGGCTCTGCAAGATTCACATGGGTGGAGGCAAACTGCTTGCAGTTGGTGACTAGAGAGGTGATGTCTGCCGATATGCCCGGCCACCAAACTGACTCACAAGCCAGAGCTTTGGTCATGTTGATGCCCTGATGTCTTTCGTGCAACAGTGTCAAAACCGTCAGCCGAAGGGACAAAGGGATGACTATCCAGGCGCCTTTCAGCAGAACCCCATCACAGACAGAAAGTTTGTCTGCTGCCGAGGCGTACTTGGAGAGGTGCAGCGGCAGCTTGGACTTCTGTGACCAAACCTGCTGGCAGAAGGCGGTGAGGGCCTTGCACTCGCCATCAGGCTCTTGTGCCTGTCGCACGTCTTTTGGGCTAAGCGGCAAGACTTTCGACGTGCAGCCGACCACCTGTGCTGCGAAGAGTTCCATTGTGTCTAGGGAACTGAATGCCTTCTGGGTGATGCTTGACAAGGTAGCTGCCGTGGCTAGCAGCTTTCCTGGCACGTGCAGCATCCGGAATTGGTATTGTATAGTCTTCAGGCTGGAGTCTCTGTACACAAGGTAGCAACATGTCTAGCTCCATCTTGCCAAAGAGTGAAACGAGCAGTAGGTGGTCGGTCTCGACGTCAAAGGTGATGCCGTGGACAAACTTGTTGAACCGTTGGATAACCCGCGTCGTCACCAAAGCTTTTTCTTTTTGGCTGTAACGCTGTTCGGTCTCGGTCATTGACCTCGAAGCAAATTCTGACTTAGCGGCGCTCTCCAGAAGGTTGCGTCTGTAGCAGGACCGCGCTGAGTCTAAACGAGCTCACGTCTGCAGAAACTGTTGTAGCGTACGATGGGTGGTACTTGGCCATGCACCGTTCTGACAGTCAAGAGTTCCTTGATTTTCTTGAATGCTGCACTTTGTTCATGCTGCCACACCCAACTAGCGGACCTGTTCAGTAGGGACCTGATGGGTGCTGTGACGTCCGAGATGTGTGGCAAGAATCTGGCGAGATGATTCACTATTCCGAGCAGTCGGATGACACCAGAGATGTCTGTTGGAGTTTCCATGGCCTTGACTGTTTCGATCTTGCCTGGATCTGGCCTGATGCCCTGCACTGAAATGACGACTCCGAGGAAGGAGACCTCAGATACCCCAAAATGAAACTTGTCCCGGTTCAACGTGATGCCTGCTTTTGCAAGGCAAGACAGCACCTGGCTCAGTCTGGCGTCGTCACGGGTGCATCCAAAAAACCAGAATGTCATCTATTATATTAGCGACTCCTTCTTGGCCCTCCAGGATTCTGGCCATCTGTTTTTGGAAGTACTCCGGCGCGCGCGGAGGTAATGCCAGAGGGGAGCCGGCAAAAGCAGGATCGGCTGAATGGGGTGATGAACGCCACAGAGAGCTTCACCTGGTGGAAGCTCGCGGTCGCGTCCAGCTTTGCAAAAATTGTTGCATCACCGACGCTCAACAGTTAGTAGAATGGTGTTCCCTGAGGACGACCTTGTTTAGCTGAGTCAAGTCCACGCACAACAGGTAGGAACCATCATCTTTCCGGACGACGACGAGACCGAAGCACCACAGTGTTGGCTTGTCGACCTTGCGGATCACGCTTTTGCTCTCCAATTTGTCCAGCTCGTGGCGGACGACCTCGAACAGCGGGAGGGAAATCCTGCGAAATACGCTTAGCGAGAAAGGGATGCTTAGCGAGAAAGGCACGGCATCAGTTTTCATAATGTACGGATGATGTACGCGTACTTGAGGGTGCCCAATTCCTGGAAGAGCTAGGTGTGCAACGTTGCTTTCGGAGTCTGGAGTTCGTCAAGAAATCTCATTCCTTGGAGGGCTTGAAGCGCTGGCAGTTCCAAAAGAGGCACGGTGAGAGACTGGATCACGTACAGGCGCTGAGAGCTCATTTTCCCCTGCCACCAAGTCATGCTAAATGCGAGCCTAGCACACGCAGTGGCTGTCCTCCAGGACCGGTGAGCAGAGTGTCGACTTGGTCGAGCTTGGCAGGCAGCGTAGGGAAGTCGCTTGGAATGGTGGATACCTCGGCTATGGAATCGACTTTGAACTGCACAGTGTAATTGTCAACGGTGACGTTGATGAACTTTGCCGTGGCTGGCGTCCCGACGGCGTGCAGTTGAATGGAGCCGAGCTTGTCCTGCGTAAACTCTCTCGAGCGGCACACTTCGGCAAAGTGGCCTTTCTTCTTGCAGAAGTTGCAGGCAGAGTGTCATGCTGGGCAGTCCAAACGTGGATGAGGCGCGCGGCTGCAAAATTCACATGTGGACAGCTCGCGTGAGTGCTCTGCTTTCGGCTGTGGCGAACGAGGCTTTGCGTCGGGGCGACGATGAGAGGCGGACTTGTTAACTTTTGCGGCATCAAGGTTGAGCTCACGGGAGTGCTTGGTGCGTTTTTGGGACGTTTTTTCCTTGTTGGCGTCTTCGGATTGACGGGCCTGTGTTCATGCTTCCTTGAGTGTCAGCTTTGCGTTTTGCGTTTCGGCACAGCTGGTCTGAGAGGCGGGAGTCGCGGAGGCCAACAATGAACCGGTCGCATACGAGCCTTTGCTCCACATCAGCTAAAGGATAGATGCAGCGCTTCACCATCCTGCACAGTTCCGTGTGGTATATGTCGACGCTTTCGTCGGGCAGCTGAACATGCCTATGGAACCGCGATGACTCGCGGTTGCCAGATGTACGAAGTGGTCTGTGAAGCGGGCGGCAATCACTTGGTATGAGGTGAGCGACGGGGCGTCGAGCGAGAAGACCTCGAGAAGCGGGCAGGCATCCAGGCCTGTGCAGTACAACAGCAAGCGTACCTGCATGTCTTGAGACACTTGTGTCAGTCCTGAAACCTTCGCATAGTCCTCGTAGCGGCTGAGCCTTGACGGCCAAGTTCCCGGGATCGTGAAGTCGAACGGTGCCTGTGGCTGCAAGTTGATTCCAAACATTTTTGGCAGCGCCCTTGTCTCGAGAGACATTGTGGTGTCGTCCTGTCGTGGTGAGGCCTCAGGCTGGGGGCGTTACCCGTTCACTTCTGACACCATGTCACGTGGTTTGTGCCTGGAATACGAGCATGCAGGGACCAAGTGACGCGGAGGCACTTCTCAGCTCAACAAAAAGAACACTCACCCCCTTTATTGGCCACGAATATATATAGACGCACAAAGTCACAGGTGGTGCCACATACTGGTGGCAACCTAACGCATGGGCTAAACTGTGACGAACTCTACAGAACCGTTGGAAGATTGTCTGCGTGGACCATCTTTCACGGTATGCAGAAACTGCAGCCATACCCTCTTCCACCGCTGCTTGCGTGGCGGTCTTCCTGCTGCGTTCCGTGGTCCTTCGTCATGGCCTATCACGTGTTATCATCAGCGACCATGATCGCCAGTTCACTGCTGATGCCATTAAGGAGTTACTTTGTTTATGCACTTCACAGTTCCATCATTCCACGCTGTATCATCCACAGACCAATGGCCTCGTTGAAAGGACAAACAGAATGCTGATCAGCATGCTTGCCATGTACGTCCAATCCAATCATAAGAACTAGGATGACGTGCTGCCCTTCATCACTTATGAACACAACACAGCGAAACACGAAACTGCAAACTATAGCCGATTTTATCTCCTGTATGCAAGGTTACTGCGAAACCCTCTGGACACTTTCTTACCCTTTATTCTGCATAATGATGATTCTGTATCGAAGACCTTGTGTCCCGCTGAAGAAGCCCGTCGAATAGCTCTTCTTCGTACTCTGGCCTCACAAAGTCATTCGAAAGAGCAATACGACAACCATCACGAACAAGTGTCTTTCGAAAAAGGTGACTTGGTCATCTTTGGACACCGCAATGCAAGTGCGGATTGTGTCAAAAGCTCTTGTCACAATATTTAGGCCCATTTGCAGTTGTGCATCGCCTGAGTGAACTCACTTATGTAAAAGCTCGCCTCCTGTGCAATGGTCGGCAATCAAGCAGAACGCAGCTGACTCATATTGCTCGCCTGAAGCCTTTCTACCCTGCTTGTTCATCCTGACTCGCCCTACAGGCTTCGTCTGCTTGCGGGGAAGTGTAACAGAGATACGAAAGGCAGTAAAGAAGCAGAGAGGATGAAGAGCTTTGGAGGCCGGACTACGCTACCACCATCGTCCATCTCCTGTGAATAAAACCATTTCGTCACAACTCTTTGTAACAATACAGTTAAACCTGCTTATAACGAACCTCCATATAATGAATTCCTGGATATAACGAAGTTTTTCGATTCCCCGCCGTTACTCCATAGAAGCACATGTATTTGAGACCTCTACCTAACGAAGTGGCAGCGGGAGACCCCCTCGATATTGTCACGTGCCTTGTGAGAGAACTGGCGACGCGACGTTTATTGAGGGTAGCGGCTCCTGAAAAACACGGCGCTGGGGGCTGGCTATCGAGCGGGCGGAGAAGCACGCGCACTTCTTTCTTCTTGTCCGTGCCTGCCTCTTAGCACTGTACCCACTACTGCTGGTGGCATTTCCCCCCTTCCTCGGAAAGAGCATCGGCTCGATGCTCAAGAAGCGGTTTTAGAAAAGGAGGGGGAAACAGCATGGGCAAGGCAGGTGCTGTGCAAGCAGGTGTGATTGTGCAAAGGACACAATCACAGGTAGAGGAAAAACAAAAGCACAGCAGCGGGGAAGCGCGACGGGTACAGTCTCAAGAAACAGAGAGGTTGCAAGCAGTAGCGTAAGTAGAAAGATGAATAAAAAAATAATAATCACGAACGCGCAACATATGGTTTCATGCGCACAACGTGAACTACGTCAGGGCGAGGTTGTTGTCTACGCCGTGTTTGCGCCGCACTGTCTGGAACGACTTCGTAGTTCACGTCACTAATGCGGCGCAGCACTTTGTATGGGCCAAAATACCGGCTAATCAACTTTTCACAAAGGCCACGGCGGCGAACAGGGGTCCACACCCACACTTGGTCTCCGGGACTGTAGCGCACTTGCCGGTGACGGATGTTATAGCGCCGTGCATCTGCATGTTGCTGCTCACCGATGTGCAGCCGCGCGAGCTGGCGGGCTTCCTCAGCGCGCTCAGCAAATTCTTCAGCGTCAGTCGTTAGGTGCTCGGTGTCGTGACACGGAAGCATAGCGTCCAGCATCGTCTGTACTTCGCGGCCGTAAACGAGGCGAAATGGTGCGAACCGTGTCGTCTCTTGTACGGCGGTATTATACGCGAAGGTCACGTAAGGCAAGATGCGATCCCATGTTTTGTGCTGGACGTCGATATACATAGAGATCATATCTGTGATGGTTTTGTTTAATCGCTCCGTAAGTCCATTGGACTGCGGATGGTAAGCAGTCGTCTTGCGATGCCTGGTGTTGCTCAATTGAAAAATTTCGTCCATGAGCTGTGCCGTGAATGCCGTTCCTCTGTCTGTGATTACAGTGGATGGGGCACCATGACGCAATACAATGTGGCACATGAAGAACTGTGCTACCTCAGAAGCCGTGGCTCGTGGGAGCGCCTCCGTCTCGGCATAGCGGGTTAAGTAGTCAGTGGCGACGATCACCCACTTGTTGCCGTCGGTTGACAGGGGAAAAGGCCCAAGGATGTCCAAGCCGACTTGGTCGAATGGCTTATGAGGTGGTTCGATGGGTTGCAATAACCCGGCGGGCTTCAGGGGTGGTGACTTTCGTCGCTGACATTCACGGCAGCCTTTAACATACTGTTTTACGCTTGCCGCAAGCCCGGGCCAGTAATACATCTCGCGCACTCTAGCAAGCGTTCGTGAGGAGCCGAGGTGGCCAGATGTAGGCTCGTCGTGGCAAGCGAAAAGAATATCGTCCCGCAAGTCTTTGGGAACTACTAGAAGGTAGGCTCGGTCATTCGGGCGGGAGTTCTTCTTGTAGAGCAGATTGTCTCGTAGACAGAAGGACGTCAAGACGCGACGTAGATGGCGTGGTATGGATGTGTGACGGCCCTCGAAGTGGTCGATGAGAGGTCGAATTTCAGCGTCGTCACGCTGCCATTTGACCAAGTCCGACGTAGTAAGGGCGCCCAGGAAGCCGTCGTCGTCCTCTGGCTGTCGACTGACAGATTCGGCGGGAGCACGCGACAACGTGTCGGCGTCTTCGTGCTTGCGGCCAGACTTATAAACTACAGTGACGTCAAATTCCTGTAGCCGCAAGCTCCATCGTGCCAGTCGGCCTGAAGGGTCGCGTATGTTCGCCAACCAACATAGAGCATGGTGGTCTGTCACCACTTTAAAGGCACGGCCGTAGAGATAAGGGCGAAACTTCGTGATCGCCCAGACGACCGCGAGACACTCTTTTTCTGTGGTAGAGTAGTTCGCCTCGGCACGGGACAGCGAGCGGCTAGCATAAGCTATTACTCTTTCAAGGCCGTCTTGACGTTGGACGAGTACTGCGCCAAGGCCGATGTTACTGGCGTCAGTATGCACCTCGGTGTCAGCCTCTTCGTCAAAATGAGCCAGGACGGGTGCTGACTGCATGCGTTGTCGTAGTTCAGCGAAGGCCGCCTGTTGCTCATGCGTCCAGGCAAATGGCGTGTCATCCCTGGTAAGGCGAGTCAGGGGTTCCGCAATCTTCGAAAAGTTGTCGATGAAGCGGCGATAATACGCACACAAGCCCAGGAAGCGTCGGACGGCCTTCTTGTCGGCAGGAGGAGGAAAAGCTGCTACAGCGGCAAGTTTGTCGGGATCGGGTCGAACTCCTTTGGCGCTGACGACGTGTCCGAGAAACTTGAGCTCTTCATAACCGAAGTGACACTTTTCTGGTTTAAGCGTGAGATTAGCCGATCGGAGCGCTTCTAGCACATGCCGCAGGCGATGAAGATGTTGCTCAAATGTTTCAGAAAAGACAACTACGTCGTCAAGATACACAAGGCAGGTCTGCCACTTCAATCCAGCGAGGACAGTATCCATCATTCGCTGGAAGGTTGCTGGGGCAGAACACAAACCGAAAGGGAGCACTCGAAATTCGTAAAGGCCGTCGGGAGTCACAAAGGCAGTTTTCTCGCGGTCTCGCTCGTCGACCTCGATCTGCCAGTATCCACTTTTCAAATCGAGTGACGAAAAGTACTGGGCACGCCGCAGTCGATCTAACGAGTCGTCGATACGCGGCAGTGGGTACACGTCCTTTTTAGTTACGTTGTTGAGCTTCCGGTAGTCGACGCAGAAGCGTAGCGTTCCGTCTTTCTTTTTCACAAGGACGACCGGGGACGACCATGAGCTGTTAGAAGGTTCAATTATGCCATCTTCAAGCATCTCTTGTACTTGCGTACGAATCGCTTCACGTTCCTTTGCCGACACGCGGTAGGGCTGCTGGCGTATCGGGCGTGCGTCGTCGCAGGTGATGATCCTGTGCCTTGTAACTGAAGTCTGGCGTACCTTAGACGAGCTTGCGAAGCATTCCCTGAATTCAAGCAAGAGCTCGTGCAGTGCCGCCTGTTTGTCTGGAGATAGCTCTGAATTAATGTCGACGTTGCCTAGTGACTTGTCAGCCATCCTCACTGGTTCAGGGGTAAAACATTCAGCAACGTGCTCTATTTCCTCGGCAAACGCTATCGAAGTACCGCGGAACAGGTGTCGATGCTCGTTACTGAAGTTGGTGACAAGCAACTGGGAACGGCCATCACTAAGCTGTAGCACACTTCTAGCAGCACAAACACCTTGCATCAGTAGATGCGATAAGTTACTTTCAGCGACCACTTCACCTTCGCGCATTCCACCGCACATCACTTCGACTAGGACACTGGTTCGCGGAGGAAGCGTAACACATTCGGTGGAGACACGAAGGGCGTCGTCTCGACGCTTGTGGTCGTACCCGTCGAGTGCTCGGTCTGCTGAGAAGGTGACTACACCTCCCCGTAGGTCAATAACAGCGCCGTATTCTTGGAGAAAATCAACCCCGAGAATGACGTCACGGGAGCATACGCGTAGGACAAGGCAGCTCGCCACGAATGTCGATCCTCGAATCCGAACTCTTGTCGTGCAGGTTCCCAGTGGAGTAACGACGTGACCGCCAGCCGTACGAATCTGCGAGCCATTCCAAGGGGTAATTACTTTCTTCAGCAACGTCGCCAGCTTCCCGCTTAAGATGGAATAGTCCGCACCGGTGTCTACTAAAGCGCTAACCGCGTAACCGTCGATCACCTACCGGTATGTCGAGCGAAAGCCGGTCATTCCGTTCATCTGCAGTTGACGTCGGATCGGTGTCCTCGCTCGTTCGCGTCGATCGGAGGTCTTCAGCGTGTCGACTGTCAGCGGCCTCGCCCCCAAAGGTCGCTGTGGTTAGTTTTCCCGGCGGGGACTTGGTGATCGTGTGCCGGAATATCGCTGGGGCGGTGGTGAAAATCGCCGTGGTGACGGCGAGCGTGACTGTCGCCTGGTAGACGGTGGCATGCGTTGTTGAGCAAGGTAATCTTCTATCTCCCGAGGTCGTTGGCCAAGTCGGGGTGGCGGTGAGTAGGTGGAAAAGCCCCGCAACCCGAGACGTCGGTATGGGCACTGGCGGTACAAATGATCTGCCTCACCGCAGTGGAAGCACAGAGGCCGACGGTCCGGTGTGCGCCAAACATCCGACTTCCGAGGGGTCATGCGTCGATCGTCGGCGTAATATACCGGTTGCTCCTGCGGAACCACAGCGGGAGGAGCGGCGGAGGGAAACGCTGGAGGCGCGCGTCGTTCTGCGATGTATGGTACCGGTTGTGCAGATGAAAGCGTAACCGGATGAGCCGCGTGAACTAACAGCGGGGTTGGTGCAGGGAGTCTCAGGGCTTCCGCGTAGGTCGCACGGCGGTGTTCAGTAGGTGCAGGCGCGGTGTAAGGAAGAGGACAGGTCGACCGGAGCGCTTGGTGAACTTCATCTTTGACGACACTCTCAATAGAGCTCACCACCGCTTGTGACGTGCCGAAAGCCTTCTGTATTTCTTCGCGCACGACAGTGCGGATTAGTTCGCGAAGGTGGTCATCGTTGCTTCTGGTGGCCGTGAAAATATCGGTGGTGGATGTCACGTTCACTTGCCGCTCATAGAAATTCGATCGTTGCTGCAGCATCTTTTCCATACTTACAGCTTCAGATAAAAATTCGGCGACAGTCTTCGGAGGGCTCCGCACAAGACCAGCGAAGAGCTGCTCCTTCACTCCTCGCATCAGGTGACGCAACTTCTTGTCCTCGGTCATTCCCGAGTCTGCTCGTCTGAAGAGGCGCGTCATATCTTCGACGAACGTGGTAACACTTTCGTTGGGAAGCTGAACGCGGACCTGGATTGCTCGTTCGGCTCGTTCGCGGCGATCAGGACTGGCGTAGGCGTCTAGTAACTGACGGCGGAACTCAGGCCACGACGTCAGTTGCTGCTCACGGTTTTGGAACCATGTGAGCGCGCCGTCTTCCAGGCAAAAGTAGACACTTCGAAATTTATTTGTGTCGTCCCATTCATTGTATTCGGCCACGCGCTCGAAGTCGGCCATCCAGTCTTCGACGTCTTCGAAGGCCTTGCCATGGAACGACTTTGGAACCCGTGGATTTTGAAGCGTGTACCGGTTCGTCACTGCGGCGCCTTCCATACCGGTTGAGATGGTCTGAAGCGCTGCGGGGTCTTCAGGAGGCAGTCCCCGGATCCTGCGGCTGGCCCGGTGGACCGGCGTATCGATTGGCACGGGGGTAGTGGTTCCACTGCCAGAAGGGGTCTGCGACATGGGTGAGGAATACCCAGCACCTCCACCACTTTGTCACGTGCCTTGTGAGAGAACTGGCGACGCGACGTTTATTGAGGGTAGCGGCTCCTGAAAAACACGGCGCTGGGGGCTGGCTATCGAGCGGGCGGAGAAGCACGCGCACTTCTTTCTTCTTGTCCGTGCCTGCCTCTTAGCACTGTACCCACTACTGCTGGTGGCAATATAACGAATTTTCCCCTCCGACCACCTAGAGATTTCGCCCCAAATTTTGTCATTTTTTGCGCGAGCAGCAACCGGAAGCACCTTCTCCGCCGCGATGGAATGCGAAGCGAGCACGCCTGTGTGTGCGTGCGTGCGTGTGCGAGGCGGCCCTGCATCCCTCAACCCGGCGATCTTGCCACCGTGGGCGTGACCTTTCCCCCTCCCTTCGTTCAAACCTGATCCTGCCGCTTGCTGCAGCTGGCCTAGCCCGCCAAGCCGGCACTCTCTGCTTTTCCAGCTGATGTTGCCGACGCGCTGGTACACGCTGTGGCACATCAGACTCGATGAGCGCGGACACGCGCTGTCAAACGCTGGCGGCGTGTGGAAGCGCCGCTGGAGAAGCGAGCGAAGTGACCTTCGTGCGGTTGTCTATCGCTTCAACGCAAACTGAGCGCCGAGAACACACAGCATGCAGAAAGCTACGAGCCGCCGACGCATCTACACTGCTAGACTCTGCCCCAACGCAGATGGCTTTCAAGATACGGCCTGCGCGACTGCGCGCCACCCCGCTATCCCTCCCCCCTCGCTCCCTTGCCGGTGCCTCGAGTGCAACGGAAGAAGGCGCGCTTCCTCCCTGCTTTTCTTGCGCGCGCGAGATTTAGATGCGGTCGTTGGCTCCCCTCGCATGTTTTCACTCGCACATACAGCATACAGCGCGCGGCGACTGCGTTATTGCCCTTGGACTTTAGGGTACGGCCACGCTAGCGGCAAAAACACGCAGCAAAAACGCGTGTCATGCCGCGCGTGGCAAAAGTGGCAGGAATCGGGGGTCTTGCGGCGTGCTGTGCGAAATGGGTTTGAGACCATTTCTGCGGCAAATGCCGCGTGCCGCGAGATGAACCAATCAAGAGCGACGAGGGTGACGTCACGGAGCCATCACAACCGGAACGTCGCTGGTCCGCGCCGGGTTTTCAATCGACGATCATCGTCTCTCGCATGAAACAACGAGCGCTCGCAGTGTTGCTCGCCCGTTCGGAGAGCGCGGGACATCTTATCGCGCTGCCGCATGGCGAGACGCGCGTGCCACAGTGGCCTCGCGGCAAGGCGCTGGCCGTACCCTTATATACGGAATATCTATGAGCCAAAACCAATTTTAGGGCCACAATGCGTCATGGACACCATCTTTATATAGCAAATACGGATCTCAAGGGCCATATTTTTGCTGGCGGAAACCGAAAATACGTCATAGTTGTCGCCCCCGGCACTTTGGGTGGCCAATTCCATCGTCAAGCCACCAAGCCAAGCGACATGAAAAGTCAAAATGGCCGCTCGGGCCGGCGCGAGGTGGCAGTTCGCAACGTATGATGCGGGAACGGTCCCACAGTTGCGACGCAAAAGCGGGGTTACCAATGCATTGAGTTGTATGGGAGCTGTGCCGGGACCGGTCGAAAACGACGTAACAGCCGGGAAAACGCAGCCGCCGGGAATGTAACAGCGAGGTTCTACTGTAACACTATACGACGCCATCGTGACGCTCGCTCTTCGTTTCCGATGCCTCGCGCTTGTGCGAAACGACACGCGTCCACGCATCCAGTACCTGGTGTGAGATTCCGAGGATGAGTGCTTCGACGAAAACGGAAAACGAGTGCGCGTTACAATTGAGGGCACGTTAGAATCGAGTAAATACGGTAAACGTTTATTTTTTGAATTTTCGTGCCGAACCTGCATATAACGAAATCCTCTATATAACGAAGTTTTTCGGGAATTTGTCAATTTCGTTATATCCAGGTTTAACTGTATATGTACTCATCTAGCTTGCATAGATTTATACTAAGGAGAGAAATTGAAGTAAGAAGATATGCCTTCTCTACAAGGGAATGATTCAAATTGCTGGGGTTGCGATAATGTAACCATTCCGTTCCGATGCTATTCCTTTTTGGGCTTTGTCTGTGATCCAAGCAGTTCCCCACACATGTTAACACTGGGATTGGCTGTACGTGAATGGCGGATGATAAGAAAGAAATAGAATCAAGCGAAAGGAATCCTTGCATTATACTAGCCATGATTTTGCTCTGTACACTTCAGTGGTATTCATGTGTTGAGATGTGCTACTGAAGAGACCTTTATGTTCGTCCCATAGGGTAATGCTAAAAGAGTGTATGAGCTTGTGGTGCGCCACTTCCTTGCCTGCCTTTCCAAGGATGCCGAAGGGAAGGAGACCACTGTGGAAGTAGATCTCGGTGGCGAACATGTGAGTGTCTCCTGAGTGCCTTTGTTTTATAACAGGCTTCATTATATAATGATAGAATGAACTGAAAGTGCCCAGGGCTCATACAAAAAGTTGTCTCAATGTATGCTTCTTGAGCCCATTGAGGTTGTATACCTTGTGTTTCTTTTTTACTTGAGCAGATCTTTTATAAGTCAGCTGTGGCAGATAGTGTGATTTGGCTTCATCAGGTGGCTTACTGGAAGGGACTTGTTGCAATTGCAGAAAGAAAGCCAAGTGTCTATGACATATCCACTTAGCAAAAATCTCGAGACTACCACCAGTTTTGAGATATCCGTTATCAAAATGTGTCATGAAATATATTATTATTCCAGTTAATAGTTTTCTGAAACTTTCGTTTGCATAGTGCAGGAAGAAACTAACTAGTTTGCCACTGCACTTGTTTTGCAGATTTTGGGGGCAGACATCTAAAAACTACTGGTAGTTTCAGGATTTCTGCAAGCTATATACCACTCTGTTATTATCTGCCTTCGTTTCAGCAATTGTAACATGTGCTTTAAAGCTAGTAAATAAGATTGCAATTAGTGAGAGTGGTAATTAAAAAAGTAAATGTTGTAATTTGTTGTGCAGGTAGTTTCCACCTCTCCAAGTAATTCACCTGGAGAGGTGAAATTGCACTATCTGCCATCGGCTATTTTTAAAAATTCTGTTTTAAGTTAAAAGAAAGCGTCTCGTATATGCAGACTATAAATCGTTAGGTTAACTATACAAACTATGACTGAATCGCATTACTGTTCTATATCATCTGCTTATGTAAAGTTAAGGCCTGCTTCTGTGCCTGAATTTGTGCCTTGCATTTGCTTTTTTTTCACCAGTTCGTTGCCACTGGCCTTGTCATATTTGCCCGGAACTATTTGGAAGTCTACATATATGACAAATGGAATGGAAAGGTAATCATATTTCATCTTAATGTCTTAATTTCATCATTATTTGGTGCACCTGTTTAATCTCGGAATCGTGCACCTGTTTAATCTCGGAATCGGGTCATTTGCATTTGCAAAAATATTGGTCCTTGTTATTTGTTGAAGCAACAGAAGGGACATTATTGCAATTAATAATACTTCTGCTGCTGACCCTTATGTACTAAGCCAAAAGGCTGTAAAAGTTCATTATAGGTCAACAGCTTGGTTTTGCTCATGATATTTACCAATAAATGTTAACTCAGTAGATCTGCTTCTTTACTAAATGAAATGTGTATCTAAGCAAATTTTGTTGGTTGAGGTTCTTGGACGTATGAACAGCAATACTTTTGGTGACACCCTTGAAGATTTTATCCATGGCTGCGCACTGTGATCTCATTTTGTTCACTCAGGGGCACCGAGCGGGTGGGCTCTCTAAAGGGCCGGCTCTGCCCCCCCCCCCCCCCCCCTTGAGAGATAACCGAGACATACCCTGGATCTGCCCCTACTCAGGAGAATGGTTCTGGATGTTTTTCATGTGGTGCTCTTTGGCCATCATTGACCCTTGCACCATAAAACTCCGTACAACATCGCCATGGATGTTTTTAATGCACACTAATTGACCACAATATGAATGTTCTTGTCTCGAGACTATACACAAAGCTACTTGGAGAAACCCGTTCTTTTGCTTTATGTGATTGCATTTATTTGCATTGTTGCAGCAGTTGCACCTGCTGCATGAACTTACTAGGAGCATTTTAGAAATGTGTTTATCAGTAAAGGCAGGCATTACAAGTTTGAACAAATCTAGATTGTTAGATTACCATTATAAAATGCTTTTTATGCTGTAATTATTGCATAAGTTTCTTGAAGTGTATTTCTCATAAATGCCTCCTGACAAGATGCTATCCACTAGGATTGTTTTGTGAACGTGTGTAGTAATTTTTACTGTAGTGATGTAGAAACCTAGATGCAACATTACTGATTTAAATTGTTTGCTGTAACTACGGTTTTGTTGTGTCGAAGTTCAGTTGGGTTAAGTTGTGGCAGTTGATACCATATTTACACAGGGGCAGGCGCTAGTCTTGTCCTGCTTACATTGTTTTCTTACTCAAAAATCTGTTTTACGTAAAAATTATGCTTTTGACTCATTGTTACACTAAACGATCACTTTAACTTGAAATAATATTTGCCTTTAGTATCCTTTTAAGTAAGAATCCTGTGCAATGAAGCCTCTGCAAGGAATTCAAATGTGCTCTTATTTTTGGTGTCAGTGCTTCACTGAATAGGCCACAGTCTGTTTGGTGGCCATAGAGGCAGATGTGAGGATGCAGGACAGGGTTGGAACTCAGAGCAGACCACCATCCCAGGTTCTGCATTGTAAAGGTCAAAACACACCCTGAGCCACTGCAAGCTTTGCCCTGGTGTATTGGCATAGTGTAATGGTTCTGAAACACCCTGTGCAAATTACTGTTGGTTATAGCCTGTATTCTTTTTTTCTAGCCCTAAGAATTAGACTTGTACACATTACAGGAAAAAAGTAACCTATTACAATTACAATTACTTCATTCAAAAATGTAATTGATTAGTTACCCATTACTGCTCTACGGAAGTAATTGAGAAGTTAACTCAAAAGTAATCAATTACTTCCGCATTACTTTCCTCCAAACTCTTAATAACCTTGCACAGGTACAGTAAACAGAACGAGCAGGCTTGGCACATTCAATGCATCCTCTGCATCTCTTATTGCATTGCTTATTTTTACTGACAATTGCCTTTCAAAAATTTCATCGGTAATCTTTCCTTGTTTTTATCGTGAAGTCATCAGCAGTGACACTGACAACTCGCTGGATGTGCGTGCTGGGGGGTAAGATGGTGTTTAACATACAGACATCCTGCACACACTATTGTTGTTACAAAGCATCTGGGCCCTCTATAAAACGCAGTTCTCCCTGTTGGGCCAATGAATAGCTAAAAAAATCATCCACATCTGATTTCCTCGCATTAACGTCCTAAGTAGCCGTTGCTATCGAGGCATACCAGCACTGGTTCAGTTTGTCGGCCAACATGTGGCGCAGCCATTAACATGGGGAAACAAATACTAAGCTCCCGGATTTTGCCTGTCTGAACATATGCATCCGTCAGGCTGCTGCGTGGCACAATCTTGGGCATTGTTCTGTAGTTCTCACCAAATTCAGGTTCTGAACTGCGTCACCTGTCCCTTTAATAAAGTAACTGGTTACATGTAATTGGTTACCGAAAAAAGTAATTCAATTACAGTGAGCGTTACCAAATAAACTATGTAATCGCTAAGTTACAAAAGTACCAAAAATGTAATTGATTACAAGTAATCAATTACATGTATAATTCATTTCGTACAAGTCTGTTAGGAATATCAAGGGCAATCTTTGCTCACAAGCAATTCAGGTGGTCAGCAAAAAAAGTGTCTGCTGCCAGGACTTTCCATAGGGGAAAAGGCAAACTATGAGTGCATCCCCTACAACATGTTCATGTTCGTGCTGTCACATGAAGTTTCTGCTGGCAAAAGTGGAGGAACCTCGCATAGTTTTTTCCCTAACTACCAATGTGATACTCCTAAGTCTTCTGGCCTTTTTCCTTACTTATTTTTTTGGCTCTTGAAGACAAAAACTTTTTGGTGTAGCCACCACGAAAACTTTTTGGACGAAAACTTTTTGGTGTAGGTGGTGTAGACAGGTTTTTGTTAGAAATATTTATATGCGATTTCTCTATAGCCTGCTCAATTGGCAGTGCCTGCTTTTGGAGAAGCGTACAGCTTTATGAGGATGTTAAAAATATTTTTGTGCATTTTTTCATTCCAGGAAATTCCAGGCTATCAGGAAGGGGAGTGTTTTGTTCCAGACTCTGTCAAGGTTAAGGACTTTTTTGTGTACATTCCAGTTAAGTTTAAGCTTTTCTGTGCAAGGAGTCAACTGCTGCTGTATAAAATAGCCCATACTGTACAAATACCTCATTCATTAGAGGATGCACTGCCTTCAATATATGCCTAGGTTTCTGGAAGCACCAGGGCTGTGCATTGAAGCTGTGAGATCTGAAGCATGGCGGAAAGCCAATGGGGCTTTTCCTTCAGTGGTATTCACAAAGAGATAAACACACTAGTGTACTGCAAAGAGAAACGTTAGTGTTTTTAGAAAATAAGGAAGGAGCTTGTGAGTTGCGACAGCTCTAAATTAGATGCATATAGTATTCAACACTCAGTTTATAGGGTAGACTACTGAATAGAAAAAAAAAATGTGTAGATTCACTTTTGTGGCTTAGTCAATTCATATAGGGGCGTGCATATTTCGCTTAAAGTGTCTGAAAAAAAAAACGATTTCGCGCTTACCACTGCACGGTTCTTGCTCGAATTTCGCAGAAAGATCACATTTTTGGAATCTGCGTCCATTGTAACACTTGGTACACGTAATTGCTTGTGTTTTAGGACAAAAATGCAAAGTTGCATTGATTTATGGGTATATAAGCTGCTGCTGCGACAACCAAGCATAAACTTGTGTCACCACCTGTTGGCAGCTGCAGAAAGCAGCCATTCAGGAATGGTTACCATGTGTTGCCCGCTGCTCTGGAACACGCGGCAATCTTTCCTGAATGGCTGCTTTATGCAGCTGCCAGCAAGGCGGCCACACAAGCTTATGCTTGTGTCGTCATGGGAGCAGCAGCTGCTGGTGGTGGTGGGGGTGGTGATGTTGAAGCAGGCGGGGTTAGCCTGGCATACATAGCCGGCAATTGTTCCGCCTGATCCTCCTTCGAGTTGAGATCAGGGGTGTGTCACCAGGTTTCGATGAGCCTCGTGTCTCGCAGGAAGGCTATCAGCAGTCGTTGCGCTCTCTTCCTGATTGCCGCGGGCCCTCTGGGGAAAACGACGTCTTCAAAGGTACTGTGCGTAAGACCGCTCTTTTGTAGGCTGTCGACCATCGCTTTTCTTTCTGTGTCAAACTGCGGGCATATCCAAATGAAATGTTTGATGTCACCAATGTCACCACAGAAAGCACAGAATGGGGAAGCGCGAAGCCCAGTCTTGAATAACCAAGCTGGGGTGTACGCGGAGTCGGTCCTGATGCGGTATAAAAGCGTCGCTTCTTCGCGGATAAATCCATGAGTCACAGCAGGCTTCGTGGGGATTCTTGTGGATCTCCCTAAAGTGAAGGCGGATTGCACCCTTAGGGTTCTGAAAAGCTTTTGGAGCTTTCACTTTTGGGACACATGTCAGCGCTAGGCGTGCAAGGGCGTCAGCTTTCTAGTTTCGATCAATTCCTACGTGTGATGGTATCCACTGGAACCTTATGTTAAATCCTTTGCTTGTGAGATCGTTAATCAGTGCCAGAGATTGCCTTGTAAATTTCTCTAGAGCTAGGCCACGATGTAATCTCTGTAATGCTGACTTGGAATCCGTCAGCACCACGACATCTCGTGCAGAAAAGGCCCGTAGTTTCTGCAAAGCCGCGGTGATTGCGGCACTTTCTACTGTTGTAGAGGAAACTACGCGATCCAGTCGGCCAGACCATGACACATCAAGGGATGGTATGCAGAATGCCACTGCACAGCTGTATCTGTTTGTGCGCTCACTGAACCGTCTGTGTACACTTGTAGGTGGCTTTGAAACACTGTGCTCAAGTGTTCCAGCACAATAAACTTTGCTTCTGCAGTTGAAATGGTGCATTTCGCCGGTAGGTGGGGTACACTGAGGCTACAGGTAACGTCCGAAAAAGACCATGGCAGGTCAAGGTGACTTCGTTTAGGCCATTCCAATCCTGAAAATCGGAAAGTGTTCAGCGCCGCATGGAAATGTGAGCGAGTTCTTGCTCTTAGCCGCCGGAGAAGTGCCGTGCCTGCGCGGGACTCGCCCAGCCTTAATAGCTGCGTCAGCAACGCCTGAGATGCCAAGAGGCGGAGTGGAAGAGACTCTGCCTCATTTGTGACTTTCTTGTTTGAAGCCGCCTGTGGAACTCCCATCGCCAAGCGAAGTCCCTTTCTGTTCACAGCCTCTAAGCGCTCGAATTGACTCGATGACGATGATATCAGAGGGAGCTGATAGAGAATGCGGCTTGTTATCAGTGCAGCGTTCAGTTTAAGCATGGACTGTGGGGGTCTTCCCCAACCCGTAGCGCGTGTAATCGCAGCTACGCAGGGTTCGGGCGAATAAGGCAACAAGCGAGTCAACTGAACAACGTTTATTGCTGTCAGCAATAAAACACACTTGCAGAGGGAAGTCCGCTCTGTATAATAAGTAATAAAATAGGCTTGCCTCGTCGCGTGTCGTAGTCACGCGAACGAGGTCACTCACGAGTTTCAGCGGGTAAATCCGTATCGGCAGGTAGGTCAAGCGAGGTCCGAGAGACCCGGGGGTCTCTTGGTCGCGCTCTTTTATATCTTTTTACCTTTCCGCGAGGGGAGTGTCCTCCTCGCCCGCCGGATACTTTCCCTCTTCCCGCGCGGGCGCGCGCGTCGCGAGAGGCGAGCGAGAACCGGGAGAGGGCAAAGTGCATTTCTCCCGTGTCCGCCCGGCTCCCGCGGCGCGCGTTGTGCGCGCACGAGATGTCCGCCCGGCTACCGCCGCGTGCGCAAGCGACGGGCGAGCGCCCGCGTGAGAAGGTGGCAGCGTGTGCTCCCCACAGGACGTAGGATTGTTTCCCCAACATACAACTGCCAATCGACGAAGTGCGTTGACTTTTTGCACTGGTGCAGCCACAACACTTTCGGCCGCACGACGCCATGGTAGCTTGCTGTCGATGGTGACGCCCAGGAATCGAACATGAGTTGCACGAAGAATTGAATGCCCTCTGATATTCAGCGTCAGGCGTGTTGACTTGTGTCTCACTCTCAGGAAAAGCATGAAGCCAGATTTTTCCGCTGATAAAGATAGGCCAAGCGTCAATAAGTGGCGTTCGATGGTGGAGATTGCGCCCTGAGCTATCCGGGCCAACCGTTTGTGTTGGTACCCCGAGATCCAAATGTAGATGTCATCTGCGTAGATGGACATTTTAACTGCCGTCCGACCTACTTTCAGTGCATCTGGAAGACTGGCCATGGCAACGTTAAAAAGCAAGGGAGATAGGACGCTTCCTTGTAGGACACCGAGGGAAATTCGTCGCTTATCACTCATTATACTTCCGAGCTTAACTTGGACACATCGATCTCTGAGAAATTCATAGACGAATCGAAGAGCATTTCCCGAGACGCCCATGTTTTGGAGTCCGTTGATGCCTGTATGAAGCACACAGTCGTATGCCTTCGCAACGTCTATAAAGATGGCGAGTGCGGAAAGGCCGTCTGCGCGATGGTGCTTGGTATGGCTTAGCACATCCAAGACACTGTCCTGGGCACTCAACCGTGGATGAAAGCCGGTCATGCACGATGGCAGTCTATTTCCTTGCTCAAGATACCATGTTAACCTCGTACATACTAGTCTTTCCATCAACTTTGATACGCATGATGTTAGCGATACTGGCCGATATGAGGCGAGGTTGGCAGGATCCTTTCCGGACTTGAGTACTGGCACCACCCATGCTATCTTCCACGTTTCTGGGATCTCTCCTGGGCTCCAGACGTGATTAAATATGTCCAGAAGGGCTCATCTTCGTTCGTATGGCAGGTTTGTCAGCATCTGATTGCTGATAGAATCGGGACCCACAGCACAGCGTCGTCTTAATTTGCTAAGCGCCAAATCCAACTCACGGAAGGTGAATGGCGTATCCATGGTATGGAATGCTTGAGACAACAGAGGGTTCGATACTCCTGCTGATCTGCCAGATGTGTATACGTCTGCAAAATCTTCTACAAGGGTTTGCAAATCTTTTCCTTGCTTTAAAGCAAGTGCTTCGAATGGCCTTTGCGGGCGAATCTTTCAGGATAGGCTATTCATTATTCCCTATATCCTTGTCATGGGAGTAAACGCCGATAAGCTCTCACAGAAAGCAGCCCACTGAACTCGTCTTAACCTTTTTGTGTGATGACAGCGTTTATCCTGTTGTATTCAGTTTTTGCAGAGGGATTTCCTGTTTTTCTTATTAGTTTCCGCTCCGCTCTCCTACGCGCTGCACAGAGGCTCTTTAGTTTCAAATCAGGAGTAGGGAAATGATCTGGCAGTTTCAACATTGAGGTAGCCACTCTCTTGCTCCGCAGCATATCTGCGAACAGCTCACCAGGGGATTCATCCAACGCTTCTCTGTATGTGTCCCAGCGTGTCACAGCACAGAATTGTCGACCAGCAGTGTGAAATCCGGTGAAGTTGTTGAAGATCGGGAAATGGTCACTGCCCATCCTATCTGCGGCCGTTGTCGACGATATGCAAAGGTCTGTAGAATGGATCACGAGGTCTATGGCACTCCATGAATCTGGTGGTTAGAAGAAAGTCGGTTTACCATCGTTTGCGATACATAAGTCAGCAGCATCCGCAGCTGCGACAAGCTCCTTGCCTCGGAAATCTGCAATCTTATCTCCCCAAAGCGAATGATGTGCGCTAAAATCGCCACAGATTATTCTAGGAGAAGGGCAACGAATGCAAAGGTCCTTTATAAATGCCTCCATGGAGACCTTCCTGCATGGACTTATATACACTGACACCACACTGAGTTTTCGGTTTCCTAGGCACACTTGCACAGCGGTGACTTCCAAGTAGGTAGAACAAAGGTCTTGCACTGGTAAGGCGACGTGAGGTATTTCTCGCCTGATGTATATCATCGCACTTCCATTAGCAAATGATGGTATACTCGGATTTCCATGTCTGATGTACCCTGGGATCGTCCTTCCATTAGGGAGGCCGGCCTCCGAGAGGGCTAGAATTGGTATAGGTATGTCTCGAAGGAAAAGGCTAAGTTCACACAGACGCTGTTGAATACCGGCACAGTTCCATTGCATTATTAAGGGCACGTTTGGACGACGGAATGACCGTTTGCGTTGGCTCAATAACTTCGTTTATCGGTGTGAGACGTGGGAAATGAGAAGCATACTCTCTTTTCAAACCAGTTAGTTGTGGCGTGCTGGGTGTCTTCTTCGTGTTCGATGGTGCGCTTGCATTCTTTGGACCCAAAACAAACATCTTATTCCTTCGTTGAGCAGCTGTCCGCGCAGGACATCGACCGTAGCTAGCAGGATGGTCGCCACCGCAGTTTGCACACACAGAGTTTTCTTTACTTGCACACGTCTTAAAATCATGAGGTCCCCCACAGCGCTTGCACCTCTGTTCCCCACGACAGTACTTAGCTATATGTCCGAAGCGCTGACACTTAAAACAGCGTGGTCGTGTCTCCACGTAGTCGACAAGCTCGTGTCTGGTGAAACCAAGTTTGATCTTCTCCGGTCGTGAAGAATTTGGAGCAAATGTGAGAACCACCGAGTTAGTGCGCCTTGACTCCTATTCAGATGACGAGGTTTGGACCCGACGGATGATTCTTCTTGCATGGAATACTCCCTGAGGTCTCAGGAAGGTGAGCAGCTCTTCATCCGAGTACCATTTTGGGACTCCTCTAACAATGCACATGTTTTTCATGTAACTGTGTGGGACAAGGGCAGATATGGCTATGCCGCCGATATTCTTGGTTTCTAGAAGGGAGCAGCTTACTTCCCCATAAACAAAGGCAACTTTGCCTTTTTTTCTTAAAAACCAGGCAATTAACTGTGCTGAGTGTTACACTGAATGACGTAGACTCCAAAATGTGGTCTTTCTGTGAAAATTTAGCATGAACAGTGTAGTGGTAAGCGCAAAATCTTCTTTTTAACATTTTAAGCAAAATATATATGTCCCTGTATTGTATTCAATTTTTAGGATTTTGTATGCTAATAAAGTGGCATATCTCCAACTTGTGGCCTGTCCTGACAAAATTCCACTGCATTTTTGCAAGCTGTAAGAATTTATCATTGTCTGACATGAAGGTTAGCCTGGTGGCCTTCGTGTTACTGTAGTTGAGTATGCCAATTTTTTTTTTTTTTTGTCAGATGGCTGAAGGGGAAACAACACCTCCTCCTTTGTTGCGGGAGGCTGATCTGATTGCTCTGATGGAGAAGCATGGCATAGGTAAGGGCCTCATGAGTTCCTTTTTTGTTTATTCTGTTTGCAAAATAAATCAAAGATGAAGAAGCTTTGCACAGATTTATGAGGACGCTGCTTATTCAAAGCTTTACCTCATGCAAGAACATTTGAGCCACATTATTATAGGATCATTTAAAGAAAAGCTTTGACACCTTTCAAGCTTGAAATGCTTTTAGCACTTATTACAAGCATTCCCCTCCAATGTTTTTATCAAAAACTACTTTGAAACTTAGCATTGTAGATGTGTCATTTATTTTGATTTGTCATAAATGGAACCCGCCGTGGTTGCTCGGTGGCTATGGTGTTGGGCTGCTAAGCACGAGGCGAATCCCGGCCATGGCGGCCGTATTTCCATGGGGACGAAATGCGAAAACACCCGTGTACTTAGATTTAGGTGCACGTTAAAGAACCCCAGGTGGTCCAAATTTCCGTAGTCCCCCACTACGCCTCAAACAGCCTTATAATCAGATCGTGGTTTTGGCATGTAAAACCTCATAATTTTTTTTTTCACAAATGGCTTGTTTTTGCCATGCCATCCTGTTAGTAACCAAAGCTTTTTTTTTTTTTTCAACCATTGTTTCAGCAAATTTCTCTAGGAATGTTGTATAATAAATGTGCTTGAGCCATAAAAGCTGCTGCTTTTATTTTAATATCTCATAAAGTATGTTTGTTTCATTTGAAAGCACATAAAAATTAAAAGCAATAAGCACAGTAGCATGATGCTTGTTATGTTGTCTTGGAGAAGCATACACCTGTGCAGCATTCAGCCATGCCCTGCGAGTTAGTTATACAGCAATTGGGATGTAACCCAACAATGCCAATGCCAGTGTTGGTGAAATAAGGTCATTCTCCTCCACAAAGCCATTGAGAATCTAAATAGAGAGCATGAGGCTACCTGTTCAGATATTATTCTCATGCCTGGTGAACGCGACTTGTGCATGATGTCACTAGCCGTCCACTTTGTTTACCGATGATAAAGGTCAAGAGGACAGGAGTGACAAGATTAGCGATGCATACGTAACAAACAGCACAGTGTATTGGGATGTGTAGAATATGTGTATGTGTGCCAGTGTTAGCCACATCTAGGTGATTGTGATGATGATGTGGC
The DNA here is from genome assembly GCF_013339745.2 of Dermacentor silvarum. NCBI lineage: Eukaryota > Metazoa > Arthropoda > Arachnida > Ixodida > Ixodidae > Dermacentor > Dermacentor silvarum. The sequence continues at coordinate 121,443,453 of NC_051154.1, read as the reverse complement.
TTCGACGCTATTTCTTTGGGGCCCCAATCCGTTTGAGGCTCCTATTGCTGATAATAGTAATTGCTTGATAATAATAAATGACTCTAATAAGTGCTGGGGCTTTGCGTGCCAAAACCACAATATGATTGGGAGACATGACGCAGTGGGGGACTCCGGATTAATTTTGGCCATCTCGGGTTCTTTAACGTACACTGAAGTACACAGGTGTTCCTGCCTTTCGCCTTGATCAAAATGCGGCCGCCGTGGCCGGGAATCAAACCCGCGTCCTCGAGCCAGCAGCACGACACCTCACAAGCTAAGCTAACACAGTGGGTGAAGTTCATGTGACGTGGTGCACTGATGTCATCGTGGCAAACATGTTTTGATATTAGCACAATGAGTATCTGCATCCATGACGTTATGGGCAAACCATCTAGAAGTAAAAGCACCAGAACCCACCTTTCGCTCGGGATATTGCTCCCATTCTTTTTTATACGTTCTCGCATACTTGGCCCGGCCCACTTCCCCATGTTTGGATTCTCCTCTCTGAGGAGGATCCAATCTTACGTCCAACCTATCGAAATGAATCTCGAATCTAAGCACGAAGAAAAATTCATCTAGCAGGAAAAGGAAAATGGCAGTAAAGCTTCGCGCCAGAAACGTGGAGTAGGTCGAAAGCTGTGCCCGGCGCGATACTTCATCCGGAAGACATGGCCATGAACACACTGGAGCGTATCATCCACGCGTGCTTCCCTTCTTTCATGTCAGCGCCACGATCGCCCGACGGCCCCGACCCTATGTTACTGCTCTCCCTTCCTAAGCATAGCCATGTTAGTACCGTGTATTGGGAAAAACTCACTACTCCCAGGTTCATCCCGATGCGTGGGGATCGTGTGCCTAACGGTCAAGCAGGGTGTAAGTTTAAGTGCATCGAAGATCAAAGCCACCGGCTCAGACAACAGCACAGAAAGGGAAGGAAAGGCAAGGGGGGGGAGAGGGGTCATTTCGCGCACACACACACGCACAGCCACGCGGCCGGCTCAGCCAGCTAAAACACAGCCTTCGAGATTTGCTTCTACCCGATCAGAGCCACCTCTGCAGCGTGGATTAGGGTGCCACTTATAGCCCAAACACAGCAATGTCGCAGATTTTCAGTAGCCCAAATATAGCCACATGGCCAACTCGTCTAAGTCGACGCCAAAAAAATTTTTCCCGTAGCCCAATTTGGCTGTATATAGCCAAACCTGGCAACACTGCCTTCAGCGCCTTGCACCGGCTCTTCCTCTTCCTCGTCCATCGCGCACCACAACAGTCACGCACGTTCGGCCGTGCAATTAAAACATAGTCTACTCCTATCATATTTCCCCCCAAGTTCAAGAAGTCGAGGAGAGTTCTAGCACGGCGGAGTATCGAAAGCCCACACAATGACGAAGCACTCGCACTCTCTCTCACTTGTGGAATAGGCAGCTTCACGCGGGAGAAGCTTCCGGCTAGCGTAGGACACGGGGAGCAAACTTCCGTCGTGTTCTTGCGGAACAACTGCTCCGAGACTTTTCGAAGAGGCGTCCATGCGTAGCAAAAAGTGGTTGCTCAAGTCTGGAGCCTTTAGTACAGGCTGCTGTAACAGCTCCTTTAGTCACATAACTGTCTCTTCGTGCCGTGTCACTTACAGTCATCGTCTTCAGTGGAGTGGGTCTCACTAAATGACATGGCACCATTCGTTGACAGACGTCACACGATTTCACAAACTGTTTCGTCTCCGACTGGACCCCTGGCCAGAAAAATTCAGCAACTACGCGATCCATCGTTCTCGTCACACCCTGGTGACCGGCGAGGGTCCCTTCATGCGCTAACTTCATCACGTTCACCCTAAGATCTTTTGGCATCACTATTTGGTCGAGTATTTTTCCTTCTGACACTTTGTGCTTCCTGTATAAAATGCCATCATATAAGTAATATTCGCTTGCGTAGCCATCCGTCATCGTCATCTTGCCGACCTTTTCGAAGCAACGTCTCAGAGACCCATCGTCCTTCTGCAAAGCTTTTAATTTATAAAACATTTTTCAAGGGCCCCTCACCAGGTCTGGTTATTTTGAGCTGACAAGTGCAGTGTATAAAATGTGCGCTAACGATCGTGTCTGCATAGTATTACACCTCTACGCACCGCAAAAACAGCTGAAATTGCAAACTATGTAATTCACAGTGCTGTGACGTCACTCACAATAACACGTGACTTTGATAATTATTCAAGGCAACAGCAGTTATTTGTTTGATCTATTGCTTCAGTAGATGAATTAAAGTTTAGAGAAATAGTAAAACCTACAAACCAAATGTCTGCGTGTCTTTGTTTTACCATGTACCGTAGCAAGAGAGATCTACTTCCATTTCGTCTGCTTGTTCCCATGTTGTGCAGGCACAAATAACGAAACTATGTCTACCGTGTTCAAGCACGCAATCGTGCTCTTTCATCCACTCACGTCTACCTCAGTGTTTATGTGGCACTGACATCATACCGCTAGCCTGGTGCCAGCGGTACAGGGACACGGTGTATCCCATGAGCCGGGCCAGCCTCTCCAAATGTGCGTGCATTGAGGGATCCATTTCGCAGACGCAGCCAGACAACAATGCAGGTGTTCTCGTGCACAGCTCGCAAGATTGTGCACATAGCAAAACGAAACAAACGCAACAGCTTGCAGGCTCGTGCGCGAAACATTAAGTGGTCATGTTCCCCATGACGTGTACAGGACGTGACCCTCTGGCTCCGATATGGGAGAACGCAGGAAAGGAATTCTGCTTGCAGAGGTTAGACAGGGCAAGTAGCGAGACTGCCTGTGTTGGCAGTAAAGCTCGCCTCCTGAAATCATGGTTTCACAACACTTAAAACATTTCTATCTCTGCTAATAATGAACCAACTTGAAAAATCCTCGCTGTAGAACGCTCCCTAGGGGGCATTTAACTATTTCCAGTGTATAACCAAAATTCGCTATGTGGCCCGGTGAGGGGCCCTTTAAGCATGCTTGAATGGCCTTTGTAATCATTCTATATAAGACAAACATGAAATGACACTTTTAAGATCAATATAAAAAATATTCTGTAAGGTGATGACATACTTTAGCTACTCTTGGCTGTGAGGTCAGCTGCCCTTTTTAAACCGATTTGATTTTGCAACATACGCATGTTGCTCTGCCCATTGTTCTTGGGCCTCAATTTTTATTTTGTTTCATCAGTGTAGGCTGTATGCACAGTCCACAGAAAAGAAGAGAAAGTCGCCACTCCCATCGTTGGGGAATTCCACTTCAGGTGTACTGGTTATGTGCTTGTTGACCTTTGTTACTAGCAAGGCGAAACTTTAATTTTGCTGTTGATAACGGACATTTATAGCAGGTCCAACACGTACGTACTGGCGTGCTCTGCCAACAGGAGCAGTATCCTCTGCTTTTTCGCAGCAGGCTGTACATGTATTGTGTACACTGCATAATGAAATGCTTGTTCCACATAAATTTACGGCCTTTTCTGTAAGTTAGGAGGCCTCTACACAAAGGATAAGAAGTGCCATTGAGTGTTGTGGGGAGCCCAAAGCACTTCTGGCACTCCAACACTCAAGATAGTGATGAAAAGCAACCATTTCAATCTCTATGGAGCTTTGGAGCACCAAATGTTTAGAGACGCCATTTACCAAAGCTGATGGCCGTTCTGACCATGCATACGGCATCCTTGAAATCTTTGGCCAATGTTTTTTAGATTTTTTTTTAAATGTGAAGCAGTAAATTTCCTGTGATGTTGCAGTAAAAAGCATGGCAAATCGTTGTGAACAGTGGAAAGCTTATTCTGAAGATAACTGAACCAAAATTTTGCCTTCGCAATAATTTGACTCTAGTTTCTGCACATTTGCTTTATTATCTCTTTTATACTTCACATATCCTGTTTGCCGCAGGCACTGATGCAACCCATGCAGAACACATTGAGACAGTAAAGAACCGGCTCTACGTGGCTTTGACAGGTGACGGCTACCTAGTTCCTGGTGAACTCGGCATGGGATTGGTTGAAGGTGATGTGCCTTCCCGCTACACTGCATGAAATGTTGCTGCTAATTTTTACGAACTGTTAGTAGAAAGTACATATTTCTCTTTTGTGTTATGGTTGTAGAGACCACACTTTAGCTGGCTATATTACTATTCGTGATAAGGACATTCTGTGCATGTTTCGGAGGTGAAAAGCATAGCCCATGTGTGTAAGAAGTTGTAAAAAATTTTTCATTCACTATACTTCATTGTTGTTAACATTTTTTGAAACCTACCACTGTAGTGCCCAAAAATGCGGTTTTCAGCTGACCCCATGACCACTGAGTGGTGTGACCTATGACGCATTTAATAAATGGGGACAGAAGCATAGAACTTAGTAAATTGGTTGGACAAAATAGAACCTTGCCCCATGCGAGTGAATAATATTTGGCTCAGGTGTTTTGGCAGCCTTGTCTTGCATCTGATATAGTTTATCAAACGTGTTTAAAAGTGACGCAGGGGCCCCTTATACCTATTTCTGGGGCTTTTCCTGGAAATGCACTTTTCAGCAGCCATAAGTTCATCTAAGTTTAGTCTTCTTCTCATTTTAGTTGTTCTCAAATATGTTAGCTAACTTATTATCATTTATATTCAAAATTGTGGAACGTTTGATTAGTATTTGTCCAATGTTTCTTTTTCTCTAGTTCGTCACTATGAACACTTTTTATCCTTTGTAGGTTATGATTCTATGGGTCTGGAGATGTCAAAGCCTCACCTTAGAGCAGAATTGGAAGCTGACCTTAAGAAGTGAGTTGGTTTTAGCTATGTGCATGTGGAAATAAGAGAAAAAAAAAGACTCTATTAAAATTTATACTTTTTTTTGCTTCTGAAGTGCAGTCCCAAAGTTACATGTTCCTCTGTTTGTTTGGCAGCTCTAGCAGACTGAAAGAAAGCTAGTTTTTTTACTTAATTATTGTGAGACATATGCTCTGAAATGCATGCATCCTTTTGCTATGATGCAGTTAAACCTCGATATAACGAACCTCGATATAACGAACCTGGATATAATGAAATTCTCAACATAATGAAGTATTTAACTTTTTATAACTTCTTGTCCATAGAACACCATGTATTTAAAACCTCAATATCACGAAGTGTGTTTATACACGATTTCAATGTAACGAAAATTCACTGCTGTGAAAGAATAGTGAGACAATAAATAGAAACTTTCACGGACGCAGATGGTAAAATGTTTGAATTACAAGTCGCTGATTGCAAACGCACCTCTCAAGCGCTGTGCGACCAAGAGTGCCCGTCGAGACGGAGCAGTGTCATCTTCCGTATAAAATCCAACTGCGATAAGATCCTATCACACCCTGCGTGCTGTATGCTTTGGATGTGAGTGAAAGCAGGCGAGGGTGAGCCAAGAAAAGAAGGATGGCAGCTTGATGAGTGCTGTCTTCCCGCACAAGCACGGGGAAAGAGGGAAGGGGAGTCACGGTAACACAATCACGCATACGAAGAAAAGGTGGTAGGGGGGGCAGGTTGCTGCGCGTCTTTTTTTCTCATGCCGCCATGGCCTTGCATGGCTGTCAGCGCGGCTGAGTGCATACGCAGCTTGCGTGCCCTGTTTTAAAGGTAACCTGCCACATGTGCAAGGACGGGGCATGCCGAGATGGCATGGCATCATGTGTGCTGTCTTCCCGCGTGTTTAGTACTGGAGGCCTTATCTCGAGTTTCAGAGACTCGTTGAAGTTAGAGGCAGTCGGAGCATTCGCTTATCTTATCCTTATCTTTCGTCACCGACTCTCAAATTCAGCAAAATGAATTCTTTTCTCATTCAAATTTGCTTTTTCCTAGTTGCCCAATAATAAGGAAAATTTTGCAGCTCCTTCCGTGTAATAAAAATCTATCTGCGACTCTATTTATTTGCATAAAAGGTCGAATTTCAATGTAATGAAATTTCGGTATAATGAAGCAAAATGCCAAGTTTACCGAGTTCATTATATCGTGGTTTAACTGTATTTTATATTTGATACTTGTGAGTCTTGCTAATTAAATTAATTTAACAACAATGATTATAATGTTAACAAATGATGCATAATCTGACTTGTTTGATGGTGTTTAATGCCACAGAGCAACACCTGGATCATGAGAGATTCCAGAGTAGTGAGCTCCAGATTAATTTGGCAGCCTGAGGTTGTTTTATGAGTACCTAAATCTATGTACATGAAAATATTTTGCATTCCATTGCCATCAAAGTGCAGCCACTACAGGTGGGAATTGAACCTGCAACATTGTTCTCACTGAACCATTGCAATGGGTCTAATGTAGTCATGAGTGTCGTCTAAAAATACCATATTTTCATTGTCGTCATAAGCAGCAGCAGCAAAAACAGCAACAGCCTATCGCATGTCCACTGCAGGATGAAGGCCTTTCCCAGCAACCTCTACTTTCCCATCTTGAGTCTACTGACTCCATTCTATCCCCGCAAATTTCCTAATGCCATCATAGCACTGCATTCTCTGTCATCCTCAACTGTATTTTCCTTCCCTTGGCTCCCATTCTGTTACCCTTGTAGATTACCAGTTATCTGTTTTACACACTACATAACCTGCCCAGCTGCACTTCTTTTTCTTCTTCTTACCTTAACGAGAATATCAGTTACAAACATTTGCTATCTAATCCATATCGCTTTCTTCCTGTCTCTTACCATTACCCCTGCCGTTTTCTGTTCCATTTCTTGTAGCTTAATCCTTAGTTTTCCTCAAATTTCTTTCTTATCTTCCAAGTTTCAGCCCCATAGGTTAGCACTGGCAGCATACACTGATTATATACTTCCTCATGAGGATATTTTAGTATAGCATGAGCTGAGATCCGCAACAGAGATGCCTATGTACATGGGACCAGCTGCCCATGTTCCTGGGTCAGCTTGAAGTGCATTGCAGAAGCGGGTTGGGCTGTTGACTTCATCACTCCACTGTTCCCTTTTTCCTATGTTGTGCTTTCACTTCCTTGCAGACTACCACCTCTTTCCACACATGCCTGTTAGTGTTCTTCCCATGGTATCAAGGGGTTGTTTTTTCTCCAAAATCTGCTCACCTGGTTGTCATGCTCACTGTATTAAAGCACAAAGTTGGAGGGGAAAACTCTTTCATTCTAGTATTCAAAGCATGGTGTAGAATGTACAAACATGGTGTGGTAACTAAACAGCTTATTTAGAGCAATTTAAAAGAGCTAACAGCATTGCATTTTCTTCTGCTCAGTGGCTATGGTGTTGTGGTGCTGAGCATGAGGTCTCAGGTGCAATTCCTGGCTGTGGCAACTGCTTTCAAATGGGGGTGGAATGCAAAAGTGCTCATGTGCCATGCTTTGGGTACACACAAAAGAACCCCAGCTGGTTTAAATTAATTTGTAGCCCTCAACTATGGCCTCCCTCATAGACCACTATGCAGCTTTAGGATGCTAAACCCCACAATTTAATTAAATTAAGGCTCATTCTTGGGACTTAAAAGGGCTCATGTTGTTTACTTTAATATTTCTCTCTCTCTCTTTTTTTTTGCAGAATATGTGAAGGCAGAAAAAATGCTAAAGGTGAGGAGTTCTTCACTTATCCTTCCTGTTATAAAGAGAGGCACAGGGCGTGCAACTTGCATGCAGCGCAAACTTTCAGTTGGCATGTACCAGTATAACAGTGTAACTTTTGCATTGACTGTGTGTGTAAATAAACTGCACATGACAATGGCATTATCATTGCACACAGGATGCAACAATCTAATCTAATTTGGATTTAGAGAAGTTTTTTTTTTTTTTTTTAAAGAACTTTTGTGTGAAATGAAAAGAAATAGTGAAGTTTCACTAAGCAAATCATAATGATAAGTGCTGGGATCACTGGAGAAAGGTACCTTAGTGTGCTGCACAACTTGACACATGATATCGTGTTAAATCATGAAGACTTACTTACTGTTGTGTGGTGTCTCCAACACTCAATATAGGTTTGCACAGATAACGTTATGATAGCATGGATCGTCTTAGCTTGCACTGTGCGCTAGCGTGATAGTGTAAAGAATAGTGTTACCCTTGTGCTAATGAAGTGAATTGAAATAAATGATAGCCTTATTCTTCTCTTTATATACGGTTACAAAAGAGAGCGAACGCAAGGGAAAAGCCACACATAGCATCATGAAAGTTTTGTTACGCCCCACATGACAACAGTTGACAAGGAACAGCTTAGGCATTGCAAGTGTATGCATGATCGGAAGCATTTGAAATACATTCTAAATTTGTAAATGGAGTAAATGGACAGTAGTACAAAACATACACACATTTTAAGTTAATGCACTGCATGAACATTTCACAATTACAACAGGGAATAATAAGACAATGCAGTGGTTCACATAGCAGTACAAAAAGAACAGAATTCATAAAGGTACTACATGAAAGCACCCTAAAAGTACATTTCGTATACAATTCTATGAATGTACTAAAGGTTTGTACAGGAGGGGGTAAAACACTAATTAAACCTTTTTTTAGATGTTTCTTCTTCCAAAGCGTTATTCCATTTAAGTATGTTAGGTAACATGGTAGTCTGTAGGCGCATGATTGAAATCAATAGAGTCGTATCTTCGTCGCTGTTGGACTGAAGGGGCTGCCGTGCACCCACTTCGGTCACGATTCCATGCTTCAAAACTTCGCGTGCACCCTCCTTTTACGGCGACCAGTTTTGAAGTGTTCGTTGTAACAGTACGCCACTGTTGAAAACGTTCGTTATATCTGGGTGCAGTTTCAATAGGCAGGGTCGGAAAATCGTAAATGCAGTGAAGTGTGGTCACTATAACCGATAAATTATTAAATCTGGGATCGTTATAAGTGTGTTTGACTGTATTATGTATGGGTACATGACTTTGAAGGTTGAATAGTGTCAGTTCAGTAGAACCTCGTTCATACATTTTAGAAAAAAATTCAAGGAATAACGTACCAACTGTGAAAACGTATGATTCGAAGTCGCTAAAATATTTGGCAAACTCAACCGTAGTTGACATCTACGTAATGCGAAGTGTTGCGCAAATTGCTGCAGCATGAGACGCCAATGCACGCTGAGCTGAAGGGGCCCGAGTGGCCTGGGACGCGTGTTGTAATTTTTGTGGCTTCTGCACCTGACTTCAGGCATTGGGCATCAGAAAAAGCATCATTGTGGGCAACGATTTGCTTACAATGCTGAAGGTGCACCGTATTTGAGAGATACTAATTCATCTTGCACCGCAGTGATTTACTTATCTAAGAACTAGTCATGATTGATTAATTCAAAAGCTTTAGAAAAGTCTACATAAATTCCGAGAGTACAAAATTCGTCTTCAAGTGCATTTATGATTATTTCCTTTTGCTTGAGCACTGCCAATTCAGTGGGTAGTTTTGGTCTGAAACCGATGATACGATAAACAAAATGCTTGTTTAAGAAATTAGATATTCACAGGTAAACATTTTCTTCTAGACCTTTAGAAAGTACTGGTAGAATAAAGATTGGCATATAGTTTGACAGTTCATAGGGTCGCCTTCTTTGTGTATCATGATAACCTTTGCAATTTGCATCTGCTTTTGTAAGATACTCCTACAGAAGTGCAGGTTAAACAATGTGTTAACACTAGAGCTAATAAGTCAACTACATATTTTAAAGGCTTTAATTCAAAGCCGTGTATATCTAAAGCCCTGCTGATTCTAAGGTTTCTAAATATAGAAATTGTTTAATTTTTGGTTGTAGGGGATATGAACAACGATGTCGGCACCTCTGGTGCTTGGCAATTGTATATGCATAAAATATTATTGTGGGTCAGTTTTTGCCCGTTCAGTTCAGATACAATTTTGCAATTATATTGTTATATTCTGTGTCACTTTAAATTGTGCAACTGCTACATGTTGCATAGAGCTCCCTTATAATATATATATATTTTTTTCAGATGTACTAAGGCACCAGGTGAATCTCTACCGGGATGTCTTTTATGACTCAGAACGACAGGTAATGTATGTCTTCTTATAGCCTCTTGACTACTGCAGACAGGTGTTTTATTAATTTTTTACCTAGCTGAGTGCCCTTCAAATTTTTGCCTGCTGCAGCTTTTGATGTATTAATCATGCGTGCAGGCAGCCTGATGAAGCTGTGCACTCTGCGACACAGATGGCGTTTTCTTTCTTCTTCTTTTCCTTCTTTCCCCAAGTTTTGTGTTCCACACCAGAGCTCTCGTAAGCAATAGCGTTACATGTAGCCTTCACAAGTGTTGCATTGCAGAAGCCACACAAATGGAACCACACTGAAATATCTTGCAGTGCATGCCATTTAGTGCCTACCCGCCACGATGGCTTAGCAGCTGTGGTGTGGTGCCGCTAAGCACTGAGGTTGCGGGATCAAATCCCGGCCATGGTGCCCGCATTTCGATGGGGCCGAAATGCAAAAATCCCCATGTCCTGTGCGTCGGGGCCGCGTTAAAACCCCTGGTGGTCAAAATTAATCTGGAATCCCCCGCTATGGCGTGCCTCATAATCAAACCGTGGTTTTGGCACATAAAGCCCCAGAATTCAATTCAATTCAATTTAGTGCCTGCTCATTGCCTAGACTAGATTATCTAGTTCACTAAAGATAGTTTGGCAAAGAAAGTACAGCATCTCCAAGTTGCTAATAACCTCATGGGAGCATCAACCAACATGACTGTCAGCGCCATGTTGCGGAGTGCAGCTACGAAAATAGCTACAGCAGCAGGCACTGTGCTCACAGAGCATACTCTTGTCCAAGCATCGTGTGCTAGGCTCTTGCTTCCCATAGGCCCTGCTGCTTATCTGCTTCCAACAAAATCAGAAATGCACACACATGTTCTTGTGTGCACAATTGTTACTATAAGTGGTTGCAAACAATAGTTGAGCTGATAAACAGCTGGGACTATGCTTGGTTCAATGGCATAGTCTAGCAGACAATGCTCGGACACTAGAAAGCTCTGTGGCGAGCGCCTGCCCTCACTACTTTTGTAGGTGCACTCCATGATACGGCGCTGACTGACATGCTGGTCGACACTCGCATAAGATTATTAAAACATCAGAGAGCTGTACACGATGAACCAGTGTTAAATCGAACACCTGATTTTTCATTCCCGATAAATGTCCTTGTATTGAAATGAAAGGGTATCACATCATACTTTCTCAAAGATAGGGAGGCACTGTGTTATGCACTCCAAGTTGTAGTTCTGCTGTAACCATTGTTTGAATACTATTTAAAATAGGTGCTCCCTTTGTGTGTATGACTCAGTCGTGCCTGGCCCAGACTAAATGCACTAACTGGAGATAATTACAAGCGATATTTTTTCTACAAAGAAATAAACAAGTCGAAACGCTCACGGAAACCATGGGTCACAAAGAAACTGTTAAAAATTATTAATGAGAAAAATAGCATGTATTAACTATTCTTGAAAAATCGCGATCCAGACACATTGGATTCGTTTAGGAAGTATAGAAATAATTTAACCAAAGTTATGAAAAAAGCAAAATGCAGTTGTTATTCTTGCATGTTCGAGTGCGTTGCAGGGGTTAAGGAGATGTGGAGCAAGTTAAATTCAATTGCCGCATTACATAAAGCTAATTTTAGTGTAGAAGAGATAACTGAAGGCGATCGAACATACAGGGGCATAGCATTGGCTGAGAAATTTAATAATCACCTTACTTCATTGGTAGACATCAGTGACGCCACTGCACTACATTACATGTCTGCACAAGTAGCTTCGTCGGTTTATCTTTCCCCAACAGATGAATATGAGGTTATGTGTGTTTTCAAAAAGCTAAAGAAAAGTAAATCGGAAGATATTTACGGTTTAAAGATGGCTCCAATCTGTTTTGTTATAGATATATTAGTTGTCCCTTTAACATACATTTATAACCTCATTTTAGGCACAGGTATTTTCCCACAATGTATGAAGCATGCAAAAGTTACAGTACTGTCTAAGGGAGGAGACAAAAATGATTTGAAAAACTATAGGCACATATCTGTTCTACCATTCTTTTCAAAGCCCATAGAAAAACTAATATTTATAAGATTATCGAACTTCTTACAAAACACTCGGTAATTTCGCCGGCTCAGTACGGTTTTAGCTCAGGGCTGTCAACAGAGGTAGCATTGCTACGGCAAAAGGAAATTATATTAGGCAATATAGAGGACAGGGAAACTTACACTAGGTATATTTGTTGATTTCTCTAAAACATTTGACCGGATAAATCACAATACCCTTTTACAAAAGTTAACCTATTACGGCATTCGAGGCACTGCACTGAATTTAATTACCAGTTATTTGAGCAATAGGCTACAGTGTGTAAGCGTAAACACAGAACAATCATCTTTGCAAAAAGTTACTCAAGGTGTACCTCAAAGCAGTATATTGGGGCCGCTACATTTTATTACTTATGTCAACGACATTATTAACATAAACCATACAATCCAATATGTCATATATGCGGATGACACTTCCTTGTTTTTCACAGGTGTGGACGTAAATGACCTTATTTCAGCAGCAAATGCGACACTAGGTGACTTGTATGCATGGTCGACCGTAAACTCCCTACAAATCAACTGCTTAAAAACCAAAGCCATTCTGTTTCGATCGAAATGAACAACGTACACAGCTACTTCAAAACTATACCTGAACAATTCTGCAATTGATTTTTCTTCGACAGCTAAAGCATTGGGAATAGTTTTTCACGAGCGTATGTTATGGGATTCCCATAGTGAAATGGTAAGAAAAAAGCTAAGTAAGGCACTAGGCATGCTTAAGGAGATGTCAGTCATTTCTACCGACTACTCAGATGTTAATTATCTACAACACACTTTTTGTTCACAGCTACGCTATGGTCTTTTGGTGTGGGGCACTGGCACCGGTGAAATCTAAGCAAGAATTACTCACGCTTCAAAAAATGCATTATGTTGTATTGCAAATGCTGAATATAACACACATACCTCATCTTTATTCAATAAATTTAAAGTGTTAAGATTGATAACATGTATGAATATTGTTTATTAGTGTCTTTGAAAACTGAATTTAACAAGGGAATTAATAATCTTACCTTCATAGCATGCTTAGAGTGCAGCACCTCGTCTTGACCTACTAGACAGAGCGATTATTGGAAGGTTCCTCGATGCTGAACTAACTATGGTCTCCAAATGCTGAAACATTCACTACCACACATACTTAACAAATTCAATTTTTCATTAGAGCGACTGCGCCTTCTTTCGCGACAAGATATGTCCAATCTTTTTTTACTGACATGATCTATTTCTTGTTGTGTTTTCTTGTTGCAAAATATGCGGCATGAAGTGCTGCTTTTTTTTTTTTTTCCATTAAATCTTTTTTTTTCGAGGAGTGCAAATCTTTCTGCATTTTCTTTTTTTTTGTATAATTATATTGCTTATTGTGCCAATTTCACTATGTATTTATGTGCCTATTTACTTGTTCACATGACTTTACAAATGCTGTCACTTTTCTGCCTTGTATTGCTGGGATGTTGGGGCCCGTCAAGCTGCGTTTATATCGCAGCTTTTTTCCCGCATTCCACACCACACATTGTATCTTTGCTTCATGTATGAATATAAACAAAAAATGTAAACATTGAAACACTGTGGTGAAATAAACTGTAAACTTCAAATGCAAGGTAGTTTACGGTAGGGTAGGGAGCCTGCGGTGTTGCACTGGGTGGCACTCTGGCAAGTGAATGCACAATACAACACATTCGAGCGGATGTCTTCAGAAAGCATTATGTCATTAACAGCCTGAGTAGAACTGTGGGCATTTATCTGATGAGAAAAGCAGTGCCGTGTCCACATCAGGCAACATCACTTTGATGAAACGTGTGGTCATGACATACCTCAATTTTCCCAGTCAATCATAATCTTTTCACAAGTTTAAAATGATGTTTGACCATTTGCTTTTGAGTTTCTCTATAGAAAGTTATAAAAAAAAAAAAGCTTGCACCTAAGCACTTTCATCACTTTGATGAAGGTAAAAAAAAAGGGGGGGGGGGTACATCTAGATTTCAAAGAATATGGCATTAGTGTCCTTAGACCTGTGTTCTAACAACTCCTCATTCCACAAAATTATTTATATTGTTGCCTACAGATAAAGAAACTGGGGGAAGCTCTCAAAAGGTACTTGGGCACTGGACAGCGCAGTTCTTCTCCAGGTGGTTGCTTATTCATTTTATTATACACAGGGATAGAGGAAAGTCTTTTATGGTTTAAGCCTTGTATTTTACGCGTGGAATGGGTACCGCCATGATGGCTTAGTGGCTGTGGTGTTCTCCTGCTGAACACGAGATTGCAGTGTTCGATTCCTGGTCACAACGGCCGCATTCTAATAGAAGTGTAATAATGCTTGCGGCGATGCTTGTGGTGCTTTGGATGCATACTATTTAAAGAACCCGAGGTGGCCCATATTAATCTGGAGCCACCTACTACAATGTCTCTTACAGCCTGCGAGTTATTTTTGAACGTTACATGATGTAATGAAATTTTAAATTTTTACATGGAAAGTTTAATATCATGTCCATAAATAAAAACAGTAACTCACGTGCAAGTAAATTTTAAGTGTAAGGGCGAGACCTGTTTTTTACTCCAAGACAGTTTTGCCACACATGGGCTGTGTGTCCTGTTCCCTGCTATCGAGTGAGTGGCCAGTGGATTTATTTACAAAGATCCTCTCTAGCAGTAGTAGGAAGCAGTGATTCTTTTGTCACTGACAATATTGTGTTGAAGGTCTGTGCAAAAATTTTCTTGCATAATGACAAGGTTGTATCACAACCGTGCAGTGTGAAATTTTCAAGGCAGCATAAGCCTTCTCCTATCCAACAGATCTCATTCACCCCCGCAGGGGCGTCTGCGCAAGCAGGCGGTTGGTGAGTTGCGACACCACGTACCCGAGCACATGAGGGTCGGACCCTCCGCGTGTAGCCGTACGCGGCTTAGCCATGTCCGGGGAAAAGGGGATCCTGGGGGTTGAGTCAATACCGGGGTTATGGACCTTTATGGCCCCTCGGTGGAGGCAACACACCTCTTTGGCCTCTGCTTCGCGTAGACGGCACCCCCGGACTGACCCACCCGGGGGAAATCGGTAGTTGCCCTTTCCTGTCCTTTTCTACAATCTTCGTCTTTTTCTCTTACTTTCAATCTTTCCTGTCCTCTCTTTATTTCCTTTTACTTCCGACTTCATGGGCAGCAAGGGTTAACCTTGTGCATTATATCCAGCCTTGGGTATAGGTATTTGGTTATAGTGGGGATGCACCGTTGGCGTGCACAGAACTGAATCGTTTGTCCTGTGTCGTCCCCTAGTTGGGCTCCATGGTGGGTGGCGGCCATCCCTGCCGAATATAGCTATTTTTTCATGGAATCCAATTTCCCTTCACTCCCTGATCGCTCCCTCAAGAGGGGGCGCACCGATGAAACCTTTCATTTCTTCATGCAGCCAAAAGAAATCTTCCCAAAGTATCATGTCATTCACAGTCAGCACGAAACCAAGACAGTCCGCACAATATCTCCTTTTGTTGTCTCAAGATCTTTGACAGAATCACTAGGCCCAGGCTGCAAAGTAACTAAGATGGGAAGCGGCGACCTTCTTCTTGAAGTTCGTGACAAGACCCAGTACAGCAAATTATCAAAACTCATTGCCTTTGGAGACATTCCTGTGTCAGTGGGCCCACACAGATCATTGAACACTGTCCGCGTTGTCATCTCTGAAAATGACCTAATCGATCTTAGTGAGAGCGAGCTACTCGAGGGGTGGC
Source organism: Dermacentor silvarum (assembly GCF_013339745.2). NCBI lineage: Eukaryota > Metazoa > Arthropoda > Arachnida > Ixodida > Ixodidae > Dermacentor > Dermacentor silvarum. Next base: position 121,427,671 of record NC_051154.1, on the reverse strand, counting down.
AAGATCAGAATGTACTAAAGGTCCAAAGAATAACCATCAGGCGCGATGACAAGCAAATCCCCACAAAACATGTAATCATAACCTTTGGAACTAGTAACCTCCCAGACTCAATAGAAACTGGATACTGCAAACTCCGTGTACGGCCATACATCCCGAATCCGCGCCGATGCTTCAAGTGTCAGCGTTTTGGGCATGGTTCGCAGAGCTGCCGAGGGCGCACCACCTGTGCAAAATGTGCATCAAATGAGCACTCGTCCGATACCTGCACTTTCACCACCCACTGTGCTAACTGTGATGGAGATCACCCAGCGTACTCCCGTTCATGTCCATCGTGGAAAAAAGAAAAGCAAATCATCGAACTCAAAATCAAATTTAACCTATCATTCCAAGAGGCACGTAAACGTTTCTCGACAAACAACCAGTCTAATCCGTCCTACACCGATGTGGCGCGCCGGGGGGCAACGCCACATTATTCACATCATTCGGCGGCCGCCCAAGTCACACGGGGTGTGACGGCGGTCACGCCATCAGCCCCCCTGGCTGGAGCAGCCAGTGCTGTTCCGCCCCCTGCCAAGGAGGGCCAGCAGACCCGCGGGTCTGCTGGACCCAGGGCCACTGCCCGTGCAGATAGGCCCGAATCCCACACAAACGTGCCCGCTGAGCGGGCACTATCCACCACTTCAGACGAGGTGATGGATACAAGCAAAACACCGGCGTCTCAGACGCCCAAAGAACGGCGCAGCTCCCTTGAGCGCGCCGGGAAGAAAGGAAAAACCCCCATCACGGGGCCTGGAAAGGCCTCGTGAGCTAGCCTAATTTGCCTCTCTTAGACACACAGCACAAAACACATATAAAATGGATGCACAGATAGTACAGTGGAATGTTAGGGGTTTACTCCACAATCTACATGACATTAAGGAACTCCTACACAAGTACAATCCAAGGGTGCTGTGTGTCCAAGAAACACATCTTAATTCATCAGACACTAACTTTCTCCGACAATATGCGATCTGTCACAAAGACCGCAACGATGCCCTCGCCTCTTCGGGTGGTGTGGCCATACTAGTAGATAAAGGTGTCGCCTGCCAGCATCTGAAGCTGCAAACTACCCTTGAGGCAGTTGCAATCAGAGCTGTGCTGTTTCATAAACTAGTAACAATTAGCTCTCTATACATCCCTCCCAGCTACCAACTCTCCAAAACAGAATTCCAAAGCTTTATAACAGAACTTCCTGAACCTTACATCATACTAGGCGATTTAAATGCCCATAACCACCTCTGGGGAGATTCTCGTTGTGATGCAAGAGGGCGTTTAATTGAAAATTTTCTTTTCTCCACGGATGCATGCTTGCTCAATAAAAAAGAGCCAACATACTACAGTGTGGCGCACAAAACATACTCATCTATAGATTTAAGTATCGCATCAAGTACACTTGTGCCACACCTAGAGTGGAACGTCATCAAAAATTCATACGGGAGTGACCATTTCCCAATCATCCTAAAATTAACAAAAGCCGATGAGTGTTCTCCACATCTGCCCCGTTGGAAAGTCGACGGTGCCGACTGAAACGATATAGAGAGCTGACATATGTGGCCTGGGATGACATCTGTACATTACTTATCGATTATGCAGTGTCATGTTTGACGGCAATTATAACTGACGCTGCGTCACTCTGTATCCCTCAAACGAACGGATCGCCATTTAAACGACGTATTCCCTGGTGGAATGAGGAGTGTAAGGAAGCTCGCAAAAATCAAAATAAGGCTTGGAGTCACCTTCGTGACTCTCCAACTTCCGAGAACTTAATCAGCTTCAAGAAAATAAAGTCGGAAGGTAGAAGAACGCGCCGCCGTGCTAAAATGGAAAGCTTACAGAGATTCATCTCCGGCATTAATTCATGTACAGATGAAAGAAAAGCCTGGAACAGGGTAAATAAAATAAAAGGCCACGAAACTCATCCTCTACCATTAGTAAATACACAAGGAGACACACTCATTGACCAAGCTGATTCTATAGGCGCACATTTTGAAAAGATTTCAAGTTCATCCCACTACTCAGATACATTTCTGAGACATCAGAAACAAGCGGAGCGACTGCCTCTGGATCGTAAAGGTAATGGAAATGAACCCTACAACCGTCCATTTAATATGGCGGAATTTCAGGCTGCACTAAATGGTTGCAACAAGTCCGCTCCAGGAAGTGATAGAGTCTTGTACGAGATGATCAAACACCTAAACCCTGAAACCCACAAAACACTACTATTACTCTTTAATTCCGCGTTCTCTGCCGGTTACATTCCGTCCGCATGGAAAGAAGCAATCGTCATTCCTATTCTCAAAGAAGGCAAGGACCCTTCCTCAGCCAGCAGCTATAGTCCTATAGCCCTGACAAGTTTTATATGCAAACTCTTTGAGAAAATGATTAACCGGCGCCTCATCCATTTTCTTGAAAGCAACAAAATACTCGATCCCCTACAGTGCGGTTTCAGGGAAGGTAGATCCACAACAGATCACCTTGTCCGCATCGAGACAAATATCCGTGATGCCTTTGTACACAAACAGTTTTTCTTATCAGTATTTTTAGACTTGGAAAAGGCATACGACACAACTTGGCGTTTTGGAATTTTCCGTGACCTGACTGGAATGGAAATCCGAGGCAACTTAATAAATGTGATTCAGAGCTACCTCTCTGATCGCACTTTCCGTGTCAGAGTTGCTAACGTCCTGTCTCCACAATTCACACAGGAAGCTGGTGTACCACAAGGTGGTGTGCTGAGCTGTACATTATTTATTGTCAAAATGAACTCGCTCCAAACTGTCATACCACGTACAATGTTTTATTATGTATATGTGGATGACGTACAAATAGGTTTCAAATCATGTAGCATTTCTATCTCCGAGCGACATGTACAGCTTGGGCTAAACAAATTATCTAAGTGGGCTGACGAGAATGGATTTAAACTAAACCCACTAAAAAGCACGTGTGTTCTCTTCTCGAACAAGCGAGGTATAGTACCTGACCCCACTATTTATCTTAATCCACAACAGCTACCTGTGAGCCACGAACATAAATTTTTAGGCCTCATTTTAGACTCTAAATTAACATCTATCCCCCACTTGAAGTATCTGAAAGCGAAGTGCCTGAAGACAATGAATCTATTGAAGATCTTGTTCCGTACATCTTGTGGAAGTGACAGGAGGTGCCTCTTAAACTTGTACAAAAGTCTCGTACGGTCGCGCCTTGCTATAGTCTATAACTCTGCTACGCCTAGTGCTTTGAAGATGCTAGATTCTGTGCACCACTTGGGTATCCGTATTGCTACAGGTGCCTTCAGGACTAGTCCTGTTGAAAGCCTGTACGTTGAGTCCAATGAGTGGTCTCTCGATCTCCAAAGGACATATTTAAGTCTCTCCTACGCCCTGAAAGTTAGATCAGACATCCAACATCCATGTCATTCTACCATTCGCGACATGTCCACTGTCAGGCTGTTCCGTAACCGCCCAGCCAACCGGCCTCCTCTGTCTCTCCGGTTAGAAGCACTGTCAGAAAAAACAGAGGTCCCACTTCTAGGGGATGTACTAATGGCCCCTACCTTTCTTCCACCGCCTTGGGAATGGCACACTATTCAGTGTGACATCTCTTTCATAGAACTATCCAAACAAGCACCGGAGGCACATATACATTCCCATTTTCTTGAACTCCAGGAGAAGTACTCCTGCACAGAATACTACACAGATGCTTCGAAGTCCACTGCTGGCGTTTCTTACGCAGCTCTCGGAGACTCATTTTATACATCTGGGGCACTAAATCCACACACATCTATCTTTACAGCGGAAGCATATGCTATACTCTCGGCTATTCAACACATAAGGCTCACAAACGTCGCTAGGGCTATTGTCTTCACAGACTCATTAAGTGTGGTCAAAGCCCTAAGCAATCTACGGAAACACAATAACCCCGTTTTTAATGAACTCTACAGTTTATTGTGTTCCGCATATATGTGCAACCAAATGATTGTCGTATGCTGGGTACCTGGCCACAAAGGTATAAAAGGCAATGAAGCTGCTGACAAAAATGCTACGTCAGTAACCTTTAGCGATACAGACCGAAATATCCCCATCCCTGTCACAGACCTAAAGTATTTTCTACGCCGTAAGCTGAGGAAGCATTAGCAAGGAGAGTGGGATACCCAGGTACTAAATAAGTTACACATGATAAAACCAAATCTAGGGAACTGGATAACTGGGAAAACGGCACGATATAAAGAAGTGCTTGTTTGTCGATTAAGAATAGGACACACTTATAGTACTCACTCTTACCTCTTAACTGGGAATGATCCTCCGAATGATCCTCCTCCAATCTACGGAAACACAATAACCCCGTTTTTAATGAACTCTACAGTTTATTGTGTTCCGCATATATGTGCAACCAAATGATTGTCGTATGCTGGGTACCTGGCCACAAAGGTACAAAAGGCAATGAAGCTGCTGACAAAAATGCTACGTCAGTAACCTTTAGCGATACAGACCGAAATATCCCCATCCCTGTCACAGACCTAAAGTATTTTCTACGCCGTAAGCTGAGGAAGCATTAGCAAGGAGAGTGGGATACCCAGGTACTAAATAAGTTACACATGATAAAACCAAATCTAGGGAACTGGATAACTGGGAAAACGGCACGATATAAAGAAGTGCTTGTTTGTCGATTAAGAATAGGACACACTTATAGTACTCACTCTTACCTCTTAACTGGGAATGATCCTCCGATTTGTAGTAAGTGCGGCAATATTCTGACAGTTGTCCATGTTCTTATTCAGTGCCCTGCTATAGAAGCAGGGAGGAAAAGGTATTTCCCTTCTGCATATCGTGAAAACATACCTCTTCACCCATCGTACTTTCTTAGCCATGAACCGCTTTTTAACCTGAAAACAGTTTTAGACTTTTTAAATGAAGTAAACACCCTGAAAATCATTTGGCCAGGTAATTTTAGCAAGTGATTAACGGCCCTTGTAGTCAAGGGCTCTCTTCAAGCCCTAGTATCACTGTTATATGTCTTACATCATACGTTTTTAACGAAACGCATTTGCCATAGCCCACATCACTAACTAGGTAGCGTCATTATTTTACCACTTACATGTTTTACGCCGTTTACAGTGACAGTTTTTAGGCCCTTCTACAGCCATGTCAGATCTACATTGAGGAATTTATTGTCCACGCCATCCACAATTCATCGATAACATTACCATTTGTCATGGTGCTCTTTGGCCATACCTGGCCCTTGCGCCATAAAACACCACACATCATCAGATATGACCAGCTACCCCGCACCTCCACCAGATGTCACGCAAAGAAAACAGTCGTAAAACTGTGTATGACGAAACTGGTTGTTTATTGGGCGAACCTGTGCCCACAAAAGCAAGCTACACTCCAAGCACAACGATAGCGGCGAACACAGTCGGCGATCGTCGAAAATCTGATCAGCGGCGAAATGCGTCGGCTTTTATACCTGAGTCATCGAAGGTTCTAGATTAATCCCTGATGCCCGCGTGTCTTCCAGAAAGTTCTAGACAATTCGCGTCGGTCACACAATCAGATAACATAAGCGTCGGTGAAAACAGGCAACGGAAAGAAGCATCGATAACGTTCTGGAAACCTCCGACACAGGCGCGTCCTGCGCCGAGCGATAACGTTTAACATTTGTTAGCCGGTGGAAAGCGGCCACCGGTGAAAGATAAACATGTATACGTGTCAATAGCATAGAGAAAGAAATTCAACTAGAGGGGACACTCCCATAGAGCCCAGCGGGCGAATTGACTGCAGCGTGCCAAGCGGTCGGTGTCGATCACTTACATCACTTCCGGTTTCGGTTTTGGGCGCGCGTATGTTGAACGCAAGCTAGCACGCCGGCCGCCCCCCCCCCCCCCCTTTCCTTTTTTTTTGCTCTTCGTGCAGAATTGGTTTATTATTTAGTAAAAATGATTGCGAACGATCTCGTAAAGTCCCATCGAATCTGTTCCACGCGCAATTTCACAAAGTAGACGCAAAACGTTTTGTGCAATGAGGAAATATTTATTTTGCTCTATATAAAAGCTCGTTCCGCGCTTTTTGTGCGTTCATCCAACGTTGTGACACCAGCAGGTAAGGCAGTAGTTCCTGTATGAAGCTCCACCGGACGGTACCAGCTGAAAAAAAAAGTTAATCACAAGCATGTTACATTTGCAAGCACGTAACAGCATGTTACAAGCATGAGTCATTTTGGTATTTAGACATAGGAATACTGCGAGGCGAAACGTGCGAAAGTGGTGAATGGGCGGCATTACAAACAAAAGCAATTCGTATTTACATACACGGCGTAGAAAATACCCGACTCATCCCAAACATATATGAAAACATCTGATTTCCAAGCGTTCCCCAATTGCCGGGCATTATTTCCTGCACTTAGGCAGCACAAATACACGAGCGACTTCGCGTTTCCAAAACTTGGCCTCGGGCGACGCAACGGTACGCGACATACACAGAGACGGACGCAACAGGCACTCAAGACAAATGCGTGGGTGCAATGCCTTTTTTCAGTCCTTTAGAAGACGTAATTTTCGAATTACAAGTTTCTGATATGTTCGTCGTTCGCGCGTTCTGCCGGCGCCAGTAGCACACCCCATGTTATCACTCTTGGCAATCGCCCATCGCGTTTTCAACAGGCGTGAGTACCGAAAGAAGGTATATGTTGTTGCGGAGCCACAAAAAACATCACAGACTTGTCCCTCTAAGATTCATTTCACGCCAAACTAACTTTATCACCACGGCCGATCTGCTTATTGCTAACTGCGTCACAGCGCGCTGTGCTGCCAGCGTGCCTCAAAAGTACCCCAGAAAGTAACGAAATTACTTTTCAGTAATGTCTGGCGTCAGAGAAAGCGGCACAAACTTCTCCTAGCAAGATGCACTAGACTACACACCACGGCCGAGTTCTCGCTAATTGCGACACGGCGCCCTGTGCATGCGGCGAGTGTGGCTCAAAAACCGAAATAAGTTACAATAGTCCCCTAGGAAGCGTCGGAAACATGTCTCAGCATGATTCATTTACTCAAATTACCTGCGCCAGGATGGCCGAGCTGTTTTTCGCAAACTGCGTCTTAAGTCTCGGTCCCGTGCGGTAAGCCTAATTGCGTCGTAGACTGTGAAACAAGATTTCTTCTCCCCTTGCCGTAGTCCAATAGTGCAGTGGTGTCTTGTCCCAGTGCAGAAGGAACGCAAGAATACGCCGAGAGCCCAATAAACCAGGTTACATTTAAAAAAGAAAAAAAAGAATGAGACAGACGGGTCGCCGCGCGCGAGCGCTCAAACACGCGCGCAGCCATCCTCGCTGGCTTCGGGGGAGTGTCTGGCGGATGACGCATGTATTTGGCGCGTCATTGACCTGTGGCCAAAGTATATGTGAACTGGTAGCGAAGCTTCAATAGAAGCCCATTCGTTCAAAACATGGCGGTTCTTCAGCAGCTCATGGGGCTTGGCGCCATCTGTATGTGGTGGGAACACTTCCGGCGGAACAAAAAATAAAGCGGATGCGACGCAATGTCTGGTACAATAGTGACGTCATACTGCTGGCACTGGCGCGAAAATTGACCTCAAAACAGTTCGTAGGCCTGCCACAACCAAGGAATCGCGCCGATTGCCAACCGGCGCAAGTCCTTGGTGAGTCCGCACCTTGAGTCCGCTTCAAGTCAATGTCAGCTTTCCATCTTTAATGACTAAATTAATATAGACTCATGACTCGACAGTGGTGTTTAGGCATACAGCTGTTTAATTCGCCTTGGTTTTACTAGGAGATTTCATCCTTAGCCTCAGCAGCGTATCTAATATTTATAGCGCTGTTTAGTTTATGTTTCGCAGATACGCAGGTGTCTTAAGGTGTACATTGCTTGTGTGGCTTGTGGGCTTGAATTCTAAGAAGCGAAAATAACGCGTATTCATGCGCAAGATTATGACAACATTTCAATTTTATTCACTGAAATTCATAACACAATTTTAATACACTGTACAGTCAGCACCGACTGTGGCAATAAGTAGAAAAAGTGCGTCTACACTACGTACATCACGCGCTGATAAATTAGACTTGCCCATAGCAACATGCACAATCAACGTCTCAATAACAACTGCTTTAAAACAAGAGAAAATGCCTCGAAAATTAACTCAACCAAAATATACACACACAAGGGTCCATGTCTCAAAAATAAAAATCTACCTTCCGCTTGTCCATCTGCTAGTAACATACCCTTTTAAAATTTTTGATCGGCAGGTATACAGGTTAGAACGAGTTGAATTGACATCTAGTATGGACATTATTTCTGTTAGTATGGTGAATTTTACAGGGTTTCAAAACAAAGCAATGTGTTTTCAACACCTTAAAAGCATTACCCAATATTCCGCCTTTGTTTCAGGATCGCAGGAAAAGAAGCACGTGAACGCGCCAGCACATATTTGCCTATCCATTGTTATGCATACAGTTGCATCTAAATTGCATCTAAGGATGTTGTAATGGAAAATGACAAGGCTGGTACACACCGACATTTAAGGCGGAAGAACAAGAGTCCCGACGAAATAAGCAGCCGAGTGGTTGCTATTAGCAAGTTACGCCGTTTTTTGTCTGATTACTGACACTTATATGCCTTTATAAAAAAGAGGGCGACAGAATTGCCGACACTTAGTCAGTCGCCAATCAGTCAATCAATCATCAAATGAAACATGTCCTAATGGGAATCTAAAATAAGGAGCGTGTACCAGAAAAAAAAGACTATATTGTGCAGAGAGGTGTATAGACTCACTCCCGTAGTAGTTTTGATATCCGCCGGCTTCCATAGCGAAAATCCAAAAGTGCTTTGCAAAAAAGTTATAACATCAAATGCACAATGACCCGAGTGAACTGGAAATCGTGTTTCATAATGTAGCAGCCGGAGGTTTTACTCCTCACTTAGTCCGCCGATGCTAAGTGGCGGTCACGGCACTATGACAACATCACGTCACGCCTTGCCACTCATCTATAAACCGAGGCTGAGTTGAAATTTGTAACCTAAATAAAGACCATGGTAAAATTGGAAGGCAGGACAGAAACGAAGAGGAAGGAATTGCCATGTATCCCTCCTTTACTACTGGGGAACTCCACCTACACATTAATTAAAATTTCTTCTTTTTCACAAGAGGAGATCGCTACTGGTGCATCTGCGAATGTTTATTGCAAGCAGTACCGCACGAAACAGTGCAAGCCTTACTGCGCCCAAATGCCACAAAAGAATGCTACCTGGCGAGCTATAATTGCATGAGGCCACGAGGTCAGCGCTAAGAAGGATAATCCAGGATAAGAAAGAAGAAACAAGCTGTGTCGCTCTACTTCACCACCGTGAAGGGCCACCTCCACAAACCATAGCACATGGACGTCGACATTAAAGGAAGTTGTATCTTTTAGAGAAAGCATGGAAAGTGTATACAGTTTACTGCTCATAATATAGTGCCAGATATGGCGTTCTCCCATTTTACGCCTTCGAATTATGCACCAAACTTTTTTTTCTTGAAATAAGTTTGCCTTCTTTGTGAGGAGACTCACCACCTTGCTCACCGCCTGGAATATACCCTGAGAAATCTCAACTGTTCAGCCTTTGCACTTGTTGCTTAGCTTGACGCTTCGTTTGTGCACATTGAAATTCAACATTTCTTTTTCGTGCAAACCAATGCAACCTGATTCAGGCAAAGAGGCAAAACAAGGCATAATAAACGTCCTCTTCACAAACGGTGAGTGTCTTTTCAACCTTCTCATGAAGACGCGTACACAACGTATGTCTTACTCTCTCCATGGAGAAAAAGCTACCGATGGCTTCCTGAAAAACATTTTCGCAGCCTTCAACAAAAGACACGAATGGAGGGGAAGGAACTCAGATACTTCCAAAGTCAGATTCCGCAGTACCTTTTACGCTCAAATATAGTAGCACTTGGTTGGCCTCACTAAATGACGCATATTCTACCTTCAGGCTACATTTCTGGGTTCTCTTACGCACGAATGGGACCGCAAAAATTTCGCCGCTAACCAGCCGGCAAAATAAACTAAGTTATTTTGCTGTATGTCCGAAAGTTCGTCCGAGAAAGAATCATCTGTCATGCTAAGCGAGACTGTGCTTCCGATACCAAGAGCCGGAAACAGTGCCGAAATGCCGACAGGAAGAGTTGCCAAGACTGTTGTCATGTCCTCGGCGCAGTTAGAGTTTTCAGACAACTTGAACAGGTTATTGATCAAAAGATGCCTGAAAGCGGCCTGAAACTGACGAGCTGTAGTGTTGGTGTTCGCACCTGATTTGGACCTTATCGTCGAAAAGCTGTTTTCAAGTGCGTCCTGGTTTAATCGCCTGGCGAGAACATAAGAAAATCCATAATTCATTGTGAGATGATCATAGAGCATCAAAAGAGACCGCATGGTTAAACAAAACCCGCGTATACAAGGCGGCTGCCTCGGACAACCCACTACTCGCATGTTTTCAAATTTTTTTTTATTTTTTTTTATTTACAGATACTGCTGTCTCGATACACGAGACATAGCAGGAGTGGATACATCAGACACAAGATCAAAACAACATACAATGAAAACGTAATTAGAAACTGTGGTTATACAATTCTTTCAAAAACTCTTCATTAGATTTTTCCCGCAAGGAACCAGCTAGGTTGTTCCAAATTTCAACAACGCCTGGAAAAAAAGAATACTTAAAACAATTTACAAAAGACTGGAAAGGAACAATATTAAGTGGGTGGGAACGCCGCGTCGCACGTCCAGTGGAATGACTAAAGGAAATCGGTGCTTGAATGGAACTTTGGCCGTGTACAATCTTATGTAGCAAAGTGATACGTTCAAGTGTGCGTCGATGAGCCAAGGGTTCTATCGATAGTGCGCATGCGTGAGATGAGGGAGAAAAGTTGCGGTCATATCGGCGATAAATGAACCGTATTGCTTTCTTTTGTATGGCTTCAAGCTTACTAATGTCACGTGCAGTGTAAGGTGCCCATACTACTGAGGCGTACTCTAGTAATGGTCTGACGAGGGATTTATCAGCTGTTAATTTGCAGTCCTTAGTAGAGCACTTGAGGGTTCGCTTTAAATATCCCAGTTTCCTAAGAGCCCTAGCGCAGATTGTTTCAATATGAAGGTGCCATTTTAGGTTTTGAGTGAAGGTAACTCCAAGATATTTGAAGGTATTCACAGAATTTAGGTAGTGCCCATTGCAACTATAACTGAAACTTAATGGCCGGTTTTTATTAGTGAAAGTCATTTGTACAGTTTTTTGGTAATTAATGCTCATTTGCCACGCGTTGCTCCAACCACAAAAGGACGAAAATACATTGTTAAGAACCTCTTTATCTTGTCTGTTAGTTACTCTGGTATAGAGCACGCAGTCGTCAGCGTACAATCGCCGTTTCACTGGTGTGTCCCTAATGACCTGTGTGATATCATTAATGTAAATTATGAACAACAGGGGCCCAAGGACCGAGCCCTGCGGTATCCCGGAAGTGACTGTGGCCGACGATGACTGTGCATGATTAAAAGTAACATATTGAGACCTTGAATGTAGCCAATCAGTTATCCAGCCGAGTATTTTTTCATCGTTAATAATTTTACTGAGCCTAAAAAGAAGTTTTCTGTGGCACACCATGTCAAACGCTTTTCTATAATCTATGAATATGGCATCTACCTGACCTCGATTGTTTAGAGCCGAAGCGATATCATGAGTGAATTCAATGAGTTGAGTAGTTGTAGAAAAACCAGAGCGGAAACCATGTTGACTCCGCGACAATATGTTATTAGTAGTGAAATACTGAAGAACATGATTGTGAATTATGTGCTCTAAGAGTTTGCAACAGGTACACGTTAATGAGATAGGCCTATAGTTGGAAATGAGTTGCTTATTACCCGATTTAAACACAGGAATTACATGGGCGATTTTCCAAATGGCCGGCACAGTACACGTCTCTAACGATTTACAAAAAATTATGGTTAGATAATGAGCATTCCATTCTGCATAGCGCTTCAAAAAACGTGTTTGGTATACCATCCGGTCCGGCACCTTTAGTAGTGTCGATGTTCAAGAGAAGGTTATAAATGCCAGTATAACTAATTTCAATTTTTGTAAACGGAGCCATTTCCTGGATAATACCAATGTCGGGAGTGGCACCATTGTCATCTCCAAACACAGATTTGAAATAGCCATTAAACGCCTCCGAGATTGTCGAAGGGTCCGAACAGGATACATCATTTATTACGAAGGATGACGGGCAGGCGGTAGCAGGGTTGATGGTTTTCCAAAACTTAAGTGGATTACTTTTCATAAAAGAGGATAATGTGGTATTAAAATAAAACTTTCTAGCTTCACTCATCTTGGCTTTTAGTTCAGATTTGAGTAATTTAGTTAGGGACTCCTCACCATTGTTGTGTGCATTCCGTCGTTTTCGCAGGCGCTTAATGCGCCGTTTGAGCTGTATAATTGGTCTGGTATACCATGGGTGTGTAGCATGACGTTTTATACTCTTTTGAGGAACAAATTGCGCTATACACTCGTTAACTATAGTATAAAATTGGTTAGTCAATATATCAACACTGTAATGTTCACTACAAGACACAAAATCATCAAAACGTGATGCAAGTTTGGCCAAAATAGAAGTGTCGTCCGCACGCTCAAAATTAAGGACAGTTTTAAACGTTGGTCGTACTGGCACACAAGCAACATTTAGGTGAACAAGAACAGCCTTATGGTCGGAAATTCCGTCAACAACACGGCACTGATATCCATTCTTTACCAATTCATCATTGACAAAAACAAGATCTAAGACAGAATCTTCGCGCGTTGTATCATCAACCAGCTGCGATAGATCAAAAGCTACTGACATTTCAATTAACGAATCACAAATTATCCTATCACGGCCAGTTGATGATAACGACTTCCAATCTATAGCGGGTGTATTAAAGTCACCGGTTAGTACCAGTTTAGAACAGTTAAGCTTTTGTCCGACAATATAATCACTAATGGTCGAAAAAATGTCAGGGGCGGAGTTTGGGGGGCGGTAGATAGCACCGATAACAATAGCGAGACCATCAAGTTTTAGTTTACACCATATTGATTGAACATTTGAAAGTTGAGGTAGTAAAGAGAATTCAATACCACTTTTAATAAAAAGTGCTACTCCGCCACCACGGCCATAAGGCCTGTCTTTTCTTAGAACCGTGTAACCAGGAGGCAAGAATTCATGATCAAGAATGGATTCGTTTAGCCAAGTCTCGGTCACACAGATAACTGAAGGAATGTAACATTCAATAAGCCAGTGAAAGTTTTCAATTTTATTAACGAGGCTACGTGCATTTAAATTCAAAAGAGTGAAGTTTTGCGCTCGAGACCGTCAATCATTGTCTGTAGCGGTCAACCGACGGCTTTCTCGAACGATAGCTTTTTTGCTATCATCCCAAGTATACCGAACATTGTCTACCAACAGATGATCGTAGTGCAGCCGGACTCGTTGCGCATTTTTCCTTATCTCAGCTGAATTCTGCCACAGCTCCCTGCGCACCTGCCGCACGCGAACAGAGAAGTCTTCATTTATATATACTTTTGTGCCCTTCAACTTTCTTGCATTACTTAATATAGCGACCTTAGTTCTAAAATCCAGCAACTTAATAATTACAGGTCTTGGATTATTGCTCTTACGCACTCCCACCCTATGACAGCGTTCAATATCGCTGCAGTTAATTTCTAGTTTCGATTTAATCAGTTCAGTTACCGTTTCCAGTACCTCCTCTGAAGATTCGCGGGAGCTCTCGGCAAGGCCGAATATAAGCAAGTTATTTCTGCGGGACCTGTTTTCTAAATCGTCGTTTTTGCGATCCAATTTTTTAACGATCTCTCGAAGATCAGTTACAGCCTTTTCAAGCTCAGATACGCGCGATGCAACATCAGCAATTGGTCCAATAGACTGCTCTATACCAGTTAACCGCTCTTCAAAGGATGCTACCCTAGAGGAAAGACCCGCTAGCTCTTGGCTAATTTTTGTTTGTCCTGAGAGTAATTCGAACAACATTTTTTTCAATGTCGGGGCCAGGGTTAGTTTCCACATCACCGCACAATAGCAGCAGCATCCTTAAGGAATTCGTGAGCGAAGGAAACACATTCATGAGGACTGCAAGGGGGGTCCGGCAGCAGCAATAGAAAACGATTGTCACTTCTATAGCTCTTGAAATTGTACTTTAAGCTTACCTGCAAAGCAGAGCATAATATTTTGAAGCGAGTGCATTCCATGCTGCCGCCGGACCCACTGAAGAGTAGCACACGATGCGATGCTTTTATAGGCTCCGATGTGCTCGCAATTGTCCTGGTACCGTGCCACGCGCAGTTCGACCACGCATTGACAGGCCAGCAGATATGATGGAAATCAGGTTTCTTCGCAGTATCCCTGCAAGCAACTTCGTCGCACGAGGCGTTGATAAAGCATCCGCTGACCGGCCAGGAAGGTAGGCTATCGAGATGGCTTGAATAAGATCGGCCGTCCAGAACGCAGAAGATTCCGGTGCATGCAGCAATCTGCAAAGCAGAGCATAATATTTTGAAGCGAGTGCATTCCATGCTGCCGCCGGACCCACAACGCACTCCCACCCTATGACAGCGTTCAATATCGCTGCAGTTAATTTCTAGTTTCGATTTAATCAGTTCAGTTACCGTTTCCAGTACCTCCTCTGAAGATTCGCGGGAGCTCTCGGCAAGGCCGAATATAAGCAAGTTATTTCTGCGGGACCTGTTTTCTAAATCGTCGTTTGGGACCTGCAATACTGCAATGCATTCCGTAAGAAACTATCTATGGACAGAGACATTGCACATCGCAGATGCATAAGGTGTCTTTGCCGCTCTCTGTGAATTGTTCAGGCAGTCAAACAAACGATCTATCCTTTCTACAAATCGTGCAGTATGAATTGCTTCAGCGGGCAGCTGCTGAAAAGTCACCAAGGTGTACATTGCTGCAGCACAGTGGTTGCTGAAAACTTGTGCAGCCAATTTTACAGATATCTTTGATGCAAAGGTTAGGTTAAAATGTCTGTCGTTCAGCCTTGGTATCGAACGAATCTCATGCGTGCGGTCCTTTTCATACGCCTGCCTAATGTAACTGCTCTTCACAAGGTGATCACCTATTCTGAAATCATACTTAAATAGCATGTTTCGGAGGCATTTAAGTAAGTGCGGAGCATCGAAAAGAAAAAGAGCCTCCTTCCGTCTATGTCTGTATACGGCTCTTCGGTGGTGACTAGGCTTGCAAAAAGGGACACGTTCTGGCTTCCCTGGTCAGACTACCGCTACTGGTTGCAAGCCAGCGTCCACAAGGAACTTGCAGCATTGCAAAAGCAGGTCTTTCAAAATGCTTGCGGGTGTTCCTCGATAGGCAAAAAAATAACCAAGAGGTTGTTTCAATGGCGTTCGGATACCTTTTGCCATGAAGACAAGAGCCTTGTTGCAGAGGTTATTGCCTTGAAAACCGTTATACTCTTCCAGACCTTCAAACCTGTCATGCGAGGGGTTGTATGAAAGTTCTTTTTTAATATGCATTTCATCGAAAACAATGCAACAGGCTCTGTCACTCATGGAAAAGGTAGCCGCTCGTCTCTTTATAAGGTCGAAGATTTCCGGGAAAAACCCAACCCTTAGTGGCACACGCTGAAGCCTTAACTGCAAGGATCGCACTGATGGCAGCCTGAGAAGTCGCCTGCAATACCTATAACCCTTAGGACTATGAAAGTAGAGCCCTAAGGCAAAGGATTTGTTCTGGCTTGACCATCGGCGACCGAACCGGCTCACATTCTTCATCCTCAGTATAGCCTCCAGGAGTGCAGCAACAGGTGGAGACACGTGTAAGCGGACGCTCCGGACGATTTCTTCAATCGTTAAGGCTTGACGCTTCCTCTGCAGTCTTCTTTGCAGCCTCCGGTTAAAATCCCGCTGTTTCCACAGTTTTTTCTTGAGCTCCTTGGTTTTTCTCCGAGCCTCGGACTCACTGATGCAGGGCGCTGTGGGTGTGGAAAGATGTGGGTTTTTCAAAAAGTTTGCTTCATAGATATTCAATGTATATTAGAAACCGTTAAGATGAGCATGTGATACTGGCTAATTTTTACATAGTTCTGAGCTTTGAGGCATGACCAGATTGTATTTAGCTTTTTACGAGGGCTATTTGTGTAACGCTAAGGAATGCTGATTACTGCAGCCCCGGCTGACTTTTACATCGTTGAATGAACTTGTGCGAATGTTTCTGCGTATTTGAGGACAGGGGGCCCGCTTGGCAAGTCATTCTTGGCGCGTAAGCAGACATGTCTGCTGCACACTTCATGTTGTATGAATCAGTGCTCAGCACAGTGAGACCAAATAAAAGTTATTGTTTGAAGATAGAGAAATACTTAACAAAGCAGTGAAACATGACCTTATTTTAATGCCCGCCCTCTTTGGCGAGCACAAAAAGCATAACAGAAATATCTTTTCTGTTTTTACATCTTTAGTCTTAGATAAGTCTGCGAGAGAATTGTTTTTCTGGATGACTATCAATTGCTTTCATATCGTAAGCGACTTCATGTGCAGCGCTATAGATTTTTTAAGCATTTTTGTAATACTTTACCAGTATAATAATTAAGGGAGCTCAAGACAAACAGCCGATAGCAGGCAACCGCAACAACAGATGTCTTGTAATCCTAACTGGGTGATGTCATTCGTAAGCAAATTTCTACTTTTGCTTTTACCTTACACTTTTATAAAATTTAAAGGGCGCGTTGGCGCCCAATATGATTTTACACGATGTAAATATACTTACATTTGCGGAAAGCCTCAGCAGCTGTGCCAGTGACAGCATTTTCGAGAAGTCTGTGCAACCGACGGAACCTGGGGAGCCGCGTCACCACTGGCCTCTTGTGCAAGAACAGCCCCCTCCAACTGCATGTAATCCTCATTTTCTGCGGAGGAGGGAGAAAATATGGGGCATTTTAGCTTGTCCAACCTGGAGAGATAACAAAAGAGAAAAGAAGTGACGAGAGCGGCGCAGAGACCACATTCCGCCAGGAGTTACCAGCGACTTCCTGCGGAGGTGCTGCGCCTCTAAGTGAAGAACAGATGTACGTGTGATCACAGTGGTCCCTTACTGTGCTCCACCCTGCAATTTTGTTTAGGGAACCTATTGTTGGGGAACAATGGTGTCTTCGCTCCTTATATGTGTCCTTAACATAAAAAGGCAAGGTTACCCTCTACGCGAGAGAACTCCTTCACCGAGGCGCTGCTTTCAGCAAGCCGGTAGGATGTTGGCTCAAGAACCGATGGCACCTGGGGAGCGGCGTCACCACTGCCATCTTGTGCAGGAACAGCCTCCTCCAATTGCATGTAGCCACGGTGTGCTGCGAATGAGGGACATAATATGGTGCATTTCAGTGTGTCAAACACGCATCAAAAAAAATGAAAGAAAAAAAAGGAAGAAAGAAGTGATGAGAGTGCCACAGAAAGCACATTGCGCCAGGAATTACGTGGGACTTCCTGCGGAGAGGCTGCACGTCCAAGTGGAGGACAGGCGTACGTGTGATCACATTGGTCCCTTACTGTGCTCCACCCTGCAGTTTTTTTTCGGGTACTAAGGGAACAGTCGTGTCTTCGCTCCTTATATCTGTCCTTAACATAAACAGGCAAGGAATTACCTCCTACACTAGGTGATTTCTTCACGGTGGTTGGTTGGCAGCCCATTGGCGAGACACCATCTGAGATGAACGAGCTCACGTGGCCTGACAAGTTGGACTCTGCAAACGTAATGTGGACAATTTATTTATGCCATATGCAACTACGTGTAATGTTAAAATGAAAGTCACCTTCAATTTTGGAAGGCTGGAGATGATTTTGACCAACCTCACCACACCTGTCGCCATGGGTGTCAGATCGGGTGCCTGCCATAAAGGTGTAGTAAAATATACGTTGATTTTATACCAAGGAATGCATTAGATCAATTCTGTCCATGCATTCCCCGTGTTCTATTAAAGATAAGCACTGTTTTACGAACGACTATAGTGCAGGCATGCCTATTGTCGCGCGAAAGACGGCTTGGCGATTTGCTTACTGATAACAGGAGATATTGTAGGCTCTGCGTCGTGACGAAGTAAACCGGGCCGCAGGAATGCTGATTCATGAAAGTGCAGTGAGCACACTACTCTCGACCGTAGTTGTGCCGGCGTCTTATCTAGCAGGCATGGGTTCCTACAAAATTTCACCCAGGATTCACGCCTGCAAATTCAAAGTAGCATGTAGCATTATTTAGGCCAATGTCCTGGTGAATAAGGAAGAAAAAAAAGAGAAAACTAGATCAACGCAAAGCAGGGTGATGACAGCAAATGAAGAACCCATGGCAGGAAAGATGTGGCTGCAGCACAAAGTGAAAGCATGAAGTACTGCGTGTGAGAGATTAGGGCCGGTATTTTGTAGCGAGGCATTATTACTTATTCTACTCTAGTCTTATCATCCACCGCTCAGTCTGTTCCGGCTGATCCCGTTGATAACGCGAGCGGACCGTCGCTCCGACCACTGACAAAGCGCGATAAGCGCAAAAAGGCATTATTACATGAAAGGCATCGCTACAAAATATCGACCTAGTTGTGCATCTAAGTACAGTAATAACGATTTGGAGCGTTGTTTTTATATAGAACTAAAGCGATGCGAATTTTAATTGACTGAAGCACACACAATATTTAGGCTATTTGAATAGGTGGTGAAGCGCTGGGGAAGTTGACACCAAAAGCTCCGAGCCAAAACTAAGGCCACAACGTAGCGCTAATTGTAAAGTAACAGAAGTTTCACACAAATTTTTCAAAGCACCACGGCATCCCTCCACACAACCCTACAGGAAGGCATTGATAGTAATAGAGTTTTGCCTCACCTTGTGGAATAGAGAGGAAACCGGTGTAGTGAAACGCCAGCCGTACGGTCGTTGCTGTTGCATCCTTGCACGGCACATTGTTTCCGCGGGTATCGAGGAAAACGTTCGGCGTGAACTGTTGGTCGCATCGTCCCGTAGGACGCCGTGCCCGTTGGACGCAGTGTTCAGCACTTTCATCCACGATGAAACGCACCTCGCAACACCACGCTCAGCAAAAAGTAAATTCGCGCCACAATAATTCAGAGAACGCATGCAGGAGCGAAACACCAAAGCATGCGAGGAGGCGTGTCGTAGCAGACGAACTTCACGAGCGCGCCTTTCCGTGCACTACAAGGGCTGCATGGTATGATTACGACATGCGCCCCTTCTTCAGAGGGCGCTTGGAAAAAGGTATAAAAAAAGCACTGTCATAATTTCTTTACACATTGCGCCTAATCAGAATTGATTGGGACATAAATGTCGCTTGAACAGTATAAAAAATTGCTTCGCCCTTGACAAAAAATTGTTTTTTTTATCAGTGTTTGTTAACTCCCCTTGTTGATGTCGCTGGCAATAGGTTCTGAACCGCTTTTCGCCCGAAGCTTCGCGACCTATGTGAATTGGCCTTGCTGTGGCCAGGTAAGGCAAGGAAAATAAGTCGCAAAGCTTAAGTTCATTTATACGCAAAACGTTTTAGTTTTCGCGGCAATGAATTAAAAAAAATAAATGAATGCCTGTTAACTTAAGTTCACTTTCTTTTTTTTTTCGGTGCTCGCGGCAGCTAACGTTCGGTGTCAAAAGTATAGCGTGACGTATGGTGACGTGTTTCCTGTTGCCACTTTTTTCCGAGTGTCCCCTCTTGTTGAATTTCTTTCTCTATGTCAATAGTGTCGTTGGCTGCGTCCTTAAGCGACCGAGATCATTATTGCTGAAATTATTAGAGGTGGGACAAGGAGCAAGCAGCAGCAATCACTTACGACTGTCAGTTCGAGGTTCATGCCGCTGTCGAGGGGGTTTCCTGTGCTTCACGACAGGAAGGTGGGTGAAAATTGTTGGAACTGCGTTGGGCTTCAGCTTTATTTTTTCCAAGTTCTTGTAATATGCGCGGCTCAAATTGGTCTTTAGTGAAATGTAGCTAAAACATTTATCGAAGAGTTAATCACTCAGGCAGGATGAATATAATGTCCTTTATACAAGTACAAGTGGCTAATACGCTGCAGTGCTAAACATTATTGCCTACATAATATTCCCTGCATTGCTACATCATAACCATAATCAGTATTTATTGCTCAACCTTCGTAATGAAAGCGCATTGATACAATGACATCGGCTCGTGTTACATGGATGGAAAAGTTTTACCCACAGAACAAAACCGAAGAAAGGTGACTGTAACGCATTCGCTATTGAAGCGAAGGTTCCCGGCCTCCGCCTAGAAGTCAACAGCAAGGACGCGCGATCGCGTCGTGCACATTGCCTGTATCCGTGAGAAAACCAAATAATAATCGTCACCCACTCACGCGTGCATGGCAGCCCAGTTCAAAGCAAGTTCAAGAACTGAAAAAGATTACCAGGTGTCCTCAGCTATCGCCTAAAAGACGCGAATGCGAGTCTTGTAAAATCTACTGTAATTCACCTCAATCCACACTAATCCACCTTCACGCACCTTATTCGACCTTAATCCACTCTAATCCTCCTTAATACACCTTAATAGACCTCAATCCAACTCAATGCACCCTAATCATCCTTAATAAACCTTAATCGACCTTAATCCTCTTTAATCTACCTTATTCGACCTTAATCCGCCCTAACCCTCCTTAATCAACCTTAATTCATCTTAATCCACCTTTGTGCACCCTAATGCTCCTTATTACATCTTGATCCACCCTAAACCACCCTAATCCAACTAAATCCTCCCTAATCGACCCTAGCCTTAATCCACCTTAACCCACAATTATCGACCTTAAATCACCTTAATCCAATCAATAATCAGTCATAAATGTACTTTACTAATCAATAATCTATTATACACGACTAGACATGATTCGGCTCGCTTCTGGCCTTCATTAGGTAACATTACTTTCTGTACCTGAAACGCTCACCTTGAAACATATCCAACTAAGGGTCTCGCCTTAAAATGTGGACTAGTTGGCGCTCATCACCTGCAATACCACAGGTATACTTCCCACAAATTTTGTCCAGGGGTGCTATGCAGGATGCGCCGAGTTTCTCGTTCACCCGAGTTTTACCCGAGTTTGCTCGATGGCAGTCAGTGAACGAAGATAGCAAGGAACGTTCAATAACAGCAGGAAAAAAGAAATGTCGAGATAAAGCCGCGTATGACAACATGAGCGCACCCTGCGCGGCACAGTGCTGCCGGGCTTCAAGCACAGAGGACTGCGCAACAAAACGCGCCAGCGCCGCGTATTGTTATCAACGTATTATCGCAATTTAGCAATACCGTCACTGCCCCGCTGTCTATCTGCACACTTGCCGTGAGCCGCTTGCCACGCCTTTCTCGGGCGCGTCAAGGGCGTGCCTCCTTTTTCGGGCATTATCTTTCTATCCTCCGTCGAATGCGAACAGGGCACATGCGGTGCATTCTTGCACCTATACTTTCCCTCAATCGAATACTTTGAAATACAACAAATAAAATAACCAACATTTTACTTCTTAAAGTATCGGTTTTTTTGTTTTGAATGCTGTAAATTTGTGATGACAAACGGACATATAATGAATTATGAAATTTTGTACTTTTTTGCCGCGAGTGGCGACAGTGAGGCGAAAGCTTACAAGCGGATACATTCTAGAGGGTCACACGCACGAGGGAGTTCATGCGGTGAGCAGTCGCCAGGGGCGCTGCAGTGCTATGTTCGATAAAGTCAGTCATGGCAACGATCTGCCCATTCCCTGTCTAATAGGGGAATGGCAACGCAGCGCTGCGGCATGGCTGTTAACCGCAGGTGCTTCACTGCGGCGGCTAGTAAGGCCGCCGCTTTACCAACTGAAACGACACTTTAGCCATAGAGACGCTAGCAACGGCTGTCGCTGCAAAATGGCTGTGCGGTATTCTGGGTCCGTAGTGACGCAGCACAATGAAAATGCACCAGTTTATCTGCGTGCGCGAAGTCTCCGCGATGCATTGCGAACACGAGCGTGCTGCACAGCGACACAGTTCGTCGCTTGTCACCGCTTGCCCATTAAAGGTGCCTCCGTGCGCATGTGCGCAGAATTTGAGTGTGTTGTTCACTCCAATGTGCTTGCCGATTGCCTCTGCTGCTGAGCTAACAGCGATCGCAGATGGTTATCGTAACGACCGCGCAGCAATCGCATTTTGGTTGGTGAGGGCTCTTGTGTGCAGGTAGGAAATTAGACTTCGAACGCAGGAAGGCGTTGCAATTGTTTAGTGTGCCGTACTTGTGATGACAAAATTCCATTGCACTGGGTGTGTTTGCGCTGACCGCCGACCGTGTTTGCTGCACTATATCATTGACAGAGCAGCCATCTCAAATGACAGCTGCGATACGTTGTCGTTGGAAAACACTACGCACTGCTCAAGATCGTCGTCCACCACAGCGCATCGACGCCTTGCAAGCAGCTACAGTGACGTGCGGATAATTATTTGCTGTGCGCTACGTAGCCACAACGCAGGCAATGAACCGTGTTGTGGGGTCATCACAGCCCAAGAAGACATATGCATAAGGCAGCGAAAGTCGACGCTTTTTTTTTTTAGTGGTGCTGAGTACATCACCGATGACAGTGCGTTGTGCGTGTTTTATTTCGCCGGTCAAGATTGTTAATGCCTCTCAGTTCCGCACCACGTCGCTGTTGTCGAAAAATAAGTTCCTAGTCACATCAGTCTGTGCTCGGAAAGCATAATATGCCCGCCACGCAGTCTCCGCAGACAAGGGCGTTGGAATACATACAGAGAAAAGAAAAGGGTTGCGAGTGAGCTCGTGCAAGAGAAAATTAAATGCGCAAGTGAACGTTGGGTGCATAACATTCACAAAAGAGACAAAGGCGCCCCAAAAAGATTCTGGAACCATATAAAAATACTCGGAGCTCCAACTAGAAACTCGCAAACGGCTATAAGGGATGAAGACGGTAACATCTATGAAGGCGATGATGCGCTGCGGTACATCACAGACGTTATCAGGCATAACTTCGGCACGAGAAAAAGTAGTTCAGACAACAGATCCAGCAACAACAGAGAGGCTTGAGAGATCAAAATTCAGCATAGAAAGCTTCTATTGGAAAAAGGCAGCAGAAAATGTCCCTAACAACACGGCAGCAGGACCCGATGAAATCCCAATACAGCTAATCAAAAACCTCGGTCCAAAAAGCAAGACACTGCTGACTAATGCCATAGAGCAAGTGATTTGAACAAAGAATATTCCCGTTGGATGGCGTGAAAGCAAGATGAATCTCATCTACAAAGGCAAAGGAGATAAGGATAAGACGAGCTCGTACAGGCCAGTTACAGTAACGTCGGTGATATATAGAATGGCAATGCAAGCCATAAAATTAGAACTGTCGAAGTGGGTGGAGGAAAACGGTGTATTGGGGGAACTACAGAATGGGTTCAGGCCAGGCAGACGCTTAGAAGACAATATGTTTGTACTAACTCAGTGCATAGAGATTTCAGTAGCTCAGAAAAGACCTTTATGGGTAGCATTTCTAGATATTAAAGGAGCTTATGACAACGTAGACAGGGAATTGTTGTGGGATATTCTTCAATACGAAGGCATAGATGACGATTTCGTGGAGCTGCTGAGGGAGATATATCGAGACAACCAAGTACAAGTGGCATGGGAAGGCCGAAAAGGAAATGAAATGGTGGGAATTCACCAAGGATTGAAGCAAGGATGCCCTCTGTCACCATTGTTGTTCACGCTTTACGTCAAGGGCATAGAAAGACGACTGGAAAACAGCGAATTAGGTTTTGATTTATCCTACATGCGTAATGGACAAATGGTGCAACAGAAGGTCCCTGGATTGATGTACGCAGACGACATTGTGCTACTAGCGGACAATAAAAAAGATTTACAGATACTTGCGAATATCTGTGGGAACGCAGCGACAAATCTAGGCCTTAAGTTTAGCACAGAGAAATCAGGGATTATGATCTTTAATGAACACACGAGTAACTTCGTGGTGTCAATTCAACAGCAAGTAATACCCATAGTGAAGCAATATAAGTACCTTGGCGTACACATAAACGAAGGAAAGAATTACTCAAGCAACCACCAAGATAATCTGAAAATAAAGGGGAAGCGGAACGCAGCATTAATGAAACACAGAGCACTGTGGGGCCACAATAAGTATGCGGTGCTGCGTGGAATCTGGAAAGGAGTAATGGTGCCAGCGCTAACATTCGCAAATGCCATTATATGCTTAAAATCGGATATATTGGCGGGTTTAGAAGTTAACCAAAGATCAGTAGGCCGGTTGGCTTTGGGAGCACACGGTAATACGACAAATGAGGCAGTGCATGGAGACATGGGTTGGGCCTCTTTTGAAGTCAGAGAAGCACAAAGCAAAATTAGTTTTGAAGAAAGGCTCAGGAACATGGATGAAAATAAATGGGCGGCTAAAGTGCACAAGTATCTCTACATGAAAAGCGTGGACACAGAATGGAGGAAGAGGTCAAGGAAGTTGGCAACCAAGTACAGGATAATCGAAACTGTAAATAGACAACCAGGGATCATCAGAAAGAGAGAGAAATAGAGACCGTGAATTGGATGCAAAGAATGGAAACGAAAAGGACAATGGAGATTTACAAGAATGAGAAGAAAGAAATTAGAAGGGAAAATCTGTACGATAACACAAAGGGCAGTGCCTTGCTATTTGAGGCTCGAGCCGGTTGCCTAAGGACGAAAACATATCGGAACAAATATTCGGAACTAGATGAGACATGTGTATGCTGCAGTAAAGATCCAGAGACCACTCAGCACATCCTAATGGAATGCGACGGGATCCACCCAGCGAGAACCGTAGGTAACGTGCAACTTCCAGAAGCGCTTGGGTTTAAAGTGGAAGGAAACATAAACAGATCAGCCGTAGATATCAGCAAGAGACGATTAGAGTACTGGTGGAAAAAAAGCAGGGAAAAGATGGATACGACCTGATCTCTTAAAATCATAGGCAGCGGACAAGCTAAATTTTTGAAAAAGGTATACAAAAATGCGAGATAAAGAACATGTGTAGTATACCTGATTAAATCAAGCAGGCTAGGTGACTATTTGTCGCCACCCCGTTTCAAAGGGGATGCCAATAAATCATCATCATCATCATCATCATCAAGTTGGGCGTGGCCCAACCGTGGTGGGCGCGCACAAGAGTTACATGCCTCGCTCGGGGCGTGACCTATGGTTTTGATTGACACGCGAACTCGGGCCAAACTCGTACATCGCGAAACCCCCCTCGAGTTAAACTCGGGAGCATGGCGGCGGCAGCAGCAGCCTGTGTCATCGCATCCAGCGGCGGCAAGCGTCAATATGACCATCTGGACCCGTTCAGCTACATGACCGACGTAGAGTTTCAGCGTCGTTTTTGCCTTTCCAAAACGTCAGTGCGCTGGCTGTGTGACGAGTTAGGCGAACGCCCTTGTCTGCGGAGACTGCGTGGCGGGCATATTATGCTTTCCGAGCACAGACTGATGTGACCAGTCTGCGGAGGAAAAGTTCGTGCGATCGCTTCGGCTCTCTCCTGTTTCAAGCGCTGCTCGTCCACCGCGCCCTAGCCCCAGGCCAGGTCCGGCGTCGTCATCGGAGTACTGGGGCACCTGCGAGCACCTGGGGTTCAACCCGGGCCAACCAACCTGCGTAGGCGAAGTGGTCACATTATATTGGAAGACTCAGAATGGAAGCCGGGCTGCCTTCCGATGCAACAGGTGCCGAAATCAGTTTTCGCAGTTACATGGTAAAGCTGCACAGCACGGTCAGAGAGGCGAAGGACGTTACTTCGCCAACACGGACCGCCTCGGCCGTCCGGAACGACCACCTCTCCAGGCGGCAAATGATTTGGCTCACGTACTGCGTGACCAAAAGCGTAGACATATGGCTGTTGAAGGAGATGACCGGCGACTTGTTTCCTCTATAGGAGCACACCATCGCCGACAGGACGAACTACCCCCGTAAGGGCGCGAGGGACGAGCTGCTGGCGCGACCTCCACTTGGTACCTCGGGTACAGAGCGCAAATTGATGAGTGCCTTCTTCGCGGCGAGCAAAAGTGTACAATCGAGGCCGCCTAATGACGGGCGACAACTTTCCGCCAGCCGCCAAAATTACGGCGGTGTTAAAGTTGGGGGCCCATGCGTCTTCGGCATGTTCTGCGCGACCAGAGGGGTGCTGCGACTTTCAAAGTCGACCGACGAAAGGCGGCGACGCTAGGCGCCATTATTGCAGCCAATGTTCAACCGGGGACCATTATTCATAGTGACGAATTGGCCGCATACAAATGTATCCCAAATTTAGTGGATGCTAACGGGGCTATGCCTCAATCCGCATTGGTAGACAGTCAACCAAAGCGTGAACTTTGTGGACCCCATCACGGGCGTTCACACGCAAAAAAAAGAAAGTTATTGTCAAAAAGTGAAGCGCTCCCTCGTCAGCGATGGGTACAGGGTAACTGCACCGATGCTGGAGTCCCACCTGGGATGCATGTGGTGGCAGTCAAGATCCACGTGCGCTGCAAAGACCCTTTCGTGCGTTTGTTAGAAGCCACGGATCGCTCGGGCTAGCCACTACAAAGACTCTTTCCCGCGGTTGTTAGAAGCCATCGCTCGACGCTTGCCAGTATGGAGGTGTATCGCAAAGTAAAAGAAAATAAAGCGTAGTTTTCTGACCCTTGTATGTGTGCTTTCCGGCATTCCTGTGTGCTTGTATATACACGGTAAGCGCGCGGCAAACCACTTATGCGCTAGCCGACGCTCACTTCGTCTTGTAGCTGGATGCGCGCGCTACTCGCAGCTTTTCTTTAGCGCGAGCAACGAGCGATCTGTTAAAGGCCCAGTGTGAAAACCAGGCGCACACCAATCTCTGCTCGGAAATGGGAGCGCAAGCACGTAGTGAGCCGCACCAATCCAATCTAGAGCAAAGGAGCAACGAGCGATCTGTTGGAAACCCAGTGAGAAAAGCAAGCGCACACCAATTGGTGCTCGGAAATGCTAGAGCAAGCACGTATCGAGCGTGCCAATCGAATCCAGAAAAAAAAACAGGGGGGCGAGCGTCCCCTCGTGGCATAACGCGAAACGTATTTAAATACAAATTAGTCTAATACACATTCCGTGTACATCGTGGAAACATTAAAATGCTTACAACCCACGTTAATGTGACTAATATTATTGTACTAAATGAATTTATTTTATAACTTGCTTGTGCCTGTATTGCACTCGGTGGAACGACAAACAAGTGAAAGAAGGCACGACCATGCACCGACCGTATGATCACGTGAGCCCCAGTTTGTCGACCGCCCATATGGCAACGCCCAAGGGATAATAGCCACCCAGAGTGAATCTAGATTAACCAATGAAACTGGAGGCGTGCCGATGGACAAACTTCGTCTTGTTACCATTTGTTCTTTGATCTTGGGGCGTCGCCAGAGCTCGTGAAGATCCCGAGTTTCGCCAAACTCGGGGCATCCTGCATAGCACCCCAGTTCTGATTATGAGGCACGTCGTAGTGAAGGGCTCCGGGTTAATATTGACCACCTGGGGTTCTTTAACGTGCACTACAATGCAAGCACACGGGCGTTTTTGCATTTCGCCTCCATCGAAATGCGGCCGCCGCAGCCGGGATTCGATCCCGCGATCTCGTGCTCAGCAGCTCAACGCCTTAGCTGACTGAGCCGCCGCGCTCTGTCGCCATAGCTGACTGAGACGCAGTGAGCGCCTTATCAGGCGCGCACTGCGTCACGCACTACGTTATAGATTCACAGAGACAGGGTGTTTTAGACACCGGTGGCCGTTAAACCGAACTCCGACGCGAGCGGCGATATGCGTTTGCTTTTGTTGTTGGCTCTTTCACTCTCGCTTTTTAGGGGACCGTTTTTCCGCGCAGACGCCATAAAATCCCGAGTGCTAGCCGAATACCGCTTCACTGTAATAACAATGACCAGTAAAATCATCGAAAATATGTGAAGCTCAGGTTCTTGATCATGTGGCTGAAGCCAGACAGTGGTTTTGCATTTGGTGGCTCCTCCTCTTTTGAGCGCAAATTTCTGAATTTTATTGTAGCAGCGTAAGTTGTCGTTGTGCCAGTGATCACCGCCGATCCAGGCTACTTGGCGCTACCTATCACGGCAATTGCTTAGCAGTAGAGGTGAGGACGACATCGATTGCTAAATAGAATAGAATAAGCTTTATTTCACTTCACTTCAGGAAGTAGAGGGCATGGGAAGAAAAAGCTCTTGTGAGCTTGACTAGGCTTCCCAGCCGATTACAGTTCAGCATGCAGTGACGGTATACAAAAAAAAAAAACTGGCGTACATAAGTATAAACACACAAAAAGCGTACATTATTCTCGCGCATAGTTGCAAAAAAAAAAAAGAGCACAACAGCTACACGCAATAAAAAACATCAAAGATAAGTTCAAAGCTGACATTATAGACATCACCTCACCAAAAAAGCATGAAGTGCACACTTGCAACAATAAATATCAAAATCATTTTGCGATAACAGATTTAACACAGAGGGCAAAGTTGTTCTCAGCATCTGGGCCCCGTAATTTGTGCGCGGTGTTCTTGTTTCGTACTTTCTCATGAGCCGTAAGGGATACGAAGAAGAATATTCAGCTAATTCTGCCAAATCTGCAAGCATTGGAATATTGTTCTTTATTTCATATTTATATCTAAGAACAAGGCGTAAATGACACCCAAGCTCCTAGTGTATCAATCAATGTCATCGCTTGGCCCTGAGAATAGGTATTCCTCTCGCAGAAACCGCCTTAGAAAGCTCCTAGAGAGAAGGCCGCCATATGGTTGGTGTCTCACCGGGTCGCGATGAACTCCTCAGCGAGGGCGCGGTTGCTAGACGTGACGAAGGTGTACACATCGCCTTCATTGGCGATGCTCACCAACTGGTTGATGCGCAGTGTGTAGACGCTTGCCTATATGACTTTATGGAGTCCGCTTCAATAATGTCTAGGAAGGATCACAAGAGACGGTTCACCGGGCGTTCCTTCACGAATTCCAGGAGGCGACCGGGCGTCGCGACGCCGACATCACAGACCCGAGTCCCCTCGGCGCGATGGGTATCCTTCAGTACACCGCTGTGATCGCAGACGCTGCGCAGTCCCGAGAAGCTTCCGAGGTCGCCGACGACGCGGTGTCTCGGCTTCACGAGCGCTCGCGTTGTTTTGAGCACGGGTATCATAGTGTTGTCGCCGTATTTGCGGGGTCGTTCCAGGCTAATTGTGTCAATGACGGTGGGAAGCACGTAGGCGAACATTGTGTATGACCCCGCCCGGGCAGCACGCAGAAAGTCCCGGTCGCCGAGAACAATGGCTTAGAACTGTGTCTCCATGCAGGTGGACAAAGCGCTTTTGCTATGGCGCAGCGCAGCGTTAAATATTATTTCGAGAAACATCGCGTCTTCGAAGCTTAAGACAGGCTTGGCCACTCTGCACCCTTTGACCATGGTGACATTAACCCACCGATATTCGTCTTCTTCCATAGCAGACCCGGTCGCCGTGGCTGGGGGCTGTCAGTAGGTGTTCTTGGCGAAGGAGTGCAGCTGGATATCTTGCCAATTTGGCTTACTGTGGTCAACTCCTACCTTGCTTAAGATATGATCGGCCTGTCCCCGTCATCGGGATAAGTACATAATGTAAATATCTCCTTTTGCGCTATTTGGGAAAAACATCGTTGCTACCTTGAAGATTATTTCGAATTTGCGTCTGTTCCTTGGTGACCTGAGGGCTTTTTATTTGTTCCTCAGGAAGACAGGTCTTGTTCTTTTTCCTTAGGTTAATGATTTCATCCTGCCTCCACGGCCATCTTCGCCTTCGTCTGCGCCTGTCTATTAGCTCTAATATTGAAATGTCCATGTCGTGTACGTAGATACACGAGCAAAGCCGGGTCCCGTATTACCATCACCCCCATGCAGGCCACTATCATCAATAGGGCAACTAGCCACAACAACATGAGCTGCGGAACGATTTCAACACCTTCGATGACGTGCATTTGGTACCAGGGGGTCAAAAACGTCTTAAAGGGGTTGCATAATGACGGACTTAGCTAGTAACCTTTTGACGACTAGCCGGCTCTCGGACATGAACATGTACCTTCTCTTTTTTCCACGCAGTCCTCGCTTGCCTAGAAGCAAGAACCGTCATCGTGACTGATTCTTTCGTCTGTGAAGAGAAAGCAGGTGTGCCTATTTTATCGCCAACTCTGAATTCTTGTCTTTGCGTGTGATTACCTTACTTCAGGACTAGTTTGCAGGCTGAATTATCGGATGTTACATCAGCTTTACATAAATTACCTGTATATTGGCCAGCGTCATCTTCTTCGCTAACAAAACCTACTTTATGAAACGCATTAGAATCGCTAGATTTGTTCGTCCGAAGGCAATTACACCAAATTGGTGTGGCGGGACCGGGACGCAATGAAAGCCACAGGAGCCCTGGTCTGAGGGCCTCTCCCATGCGCAAGCAAGAAAACGAGCTGGCTGGCGTTTCCATGTTTTTGTTGCATTCTCAATAAAGCTAGTTTGTTCTCTTCCTTGTCCTTTTGGTGTGGATGCCGGACCAGAAATGCTTCTTACTATGAATCGGCTCATGAACTCACAGTGGTATCAAATGATGCTCAGGTAATCACTAGTTTCTCAACACCTAAGTTTGTCAGTGGCGCGATTCGAGACAATTTGCAACTTTAAACAAGTTTCTCAAATCTTCATTGTGCGCCAGGTTATTTTCGCATCTCAATTTTTCGTGAAACAATAGATGGTGGTCCACTAGAGAGGCTAAAGTGTCGCTTACGAGATTACATTCTGGAGTCCTCTTCTTCAACACGCAGGTTTGATTTGGCGATATCATCGTTGTGGACTTTATGTATTCAAAGTTAATCTCTAGAACATTGCTTTTAACGTGTCTTATTCTGTCTTTTGAACATGTTGCAATATAACACATTATCATTGTGCAGCGGTTAAAACGCCTCCTGACAACTTTGTGACATTCCCTGCGAACAATTCTTATTTGTACTTTGAACGGCAGCTGAACCGTATAAAGTCATGCCTTAAGAAACTAAATACGAAAACACATTGTGGTCGATTTGACGGCGTGCTGAAATTTAGGCACCTTAAGAAGGTTTTAATAAAGGAAAATATCAACATAATAGCGGCGCAAGTATATTTTATTTGTCGGTATTACTCTTTAGCGGCTGTCTTGAATATCTTCAAGTTCGCCACGCATTAACAAGCCACGGGTGTGACCTGTTCAGTGCCAGGCAATTTCGGGGCTGGGCAATGCCTGCAACATTGTAGAGAAAGCAAAACATTTTTGGAAACGCTTAAACATTGCAGTGTAGATATTGGATAGGAAATGATAATTCTATTTGAAGCAATATCGATGTGATCAGCACTCTTTCGCTACATCACACTTAAAAAATTCTATGTATCTATCTATCTATCTATCTATCTATCTATCTATCTATCTATCTATCTATCTATCTATCTATCTATCTATCTATCTATCTATCTATCTATCTATCCGTCTGTCTATCTAGTTATATATCTATATAACTATCTATCTATTTATCTATCTAGCACCTTACGCCGACTCGTTGAATAGCTTGGGCCCCTATGTATGTATCCTATGTGCTCGTGGTGCCATCGTCGCCGTTCTACCGTCGTCATTATGGCTTCCTCATTCACCTCTCATCGAGGTGTTGTCCTCCCACAGACGCCATTCTGTGATCGTCCCGCTATCTCAGTATCAGTCATTTCAGAAACGTCATCTCATTGTCATCATGCTTTGACATTCGTACCGCCATCGTCATTCTATCGACGTCTTTACTTATTCTTCATTCTATGTAATCATGATATTGTCACTTAATCATGATTATGCTGCCATAGCAAAGCCATTATTGTCCTTGTGTTTTTGTCATATAGACGCTGCCGTGCAATCATTGTCTTATTGCTACATGCATATTGAGTGTCTCTTTCGGAGGAAGAGCACAGGCGCCCCGATGAAGGTGACGAACAGCTCATTCGTCTCGAGCTCTCGGCTGAATTGGCCAGCGCTGCAGCTGTTTTTTCATAAATATACCTAATAAACAGTCTTAAGTGTTTAACCCCTCGTTCGCATAACAATTTGGTGAAGGTTGGCGTTCCCCGTCCTCTCCGTAGAGCTCCGCAGCGGCCGTACCGTCCAGCTTTCTGCCATGGCTCCCTGTGACGGCACCTTGTATGCACCTACACTTGCGTCTACAACTACATTGTACGTAACGGTTACCAGAACCCGCAATGCGTGCATATTCTCCGACCAAGATAATGTTAACGTGGAGGACTGTGTCAGCATGTATGAGCGTGTTAGCGAGAACAACTGCGAGCCTACCATATTGATAGCAAATGTAATAATCTACTTGGGCGGAACACCGCTTGTCTGGTTCAGGACACATGAGGGCGAGCTCTCTAGCATGGATGCCTTCAAGGAGCAGCTGCATGACCTCTCTGGAAGCCCGACCTGTTGCCAACTGGTTGCAAGAAAGGAGCTCGCTGTCCGAGTGCAGTCTTCCACTGAATCGCATTTCTCGTAGAAAAAAGACTTGCACACTTTTTGCCAGAAAGCCGATGAGCAAATGGCCGAGGTTGACAAAGTCGGCAAAGCCCTCAAAGGGATTGCAGACGACGAATTCAACTTGTTGACCTACAACGTTTTCATCATCGATATCATTGTCAAGAAATGCCGCCGCGTCGAGTTGGCAAATAGCCGCCGCATCTTTCCACAGTTCTAGTTCTCCCATCTACTTAACACGGCTGCGACGTCGTCCTGCGTCCGCCTAACCAATGCGTTGCCCTTCAACGAGAACGTTACACGTATCGTTCGCCGTGAGCTTGAGGCTGCAAGTTCAGCCCCGTTGCATCCACGCCCACATGACGAGACCACTGACCAATCAGCCCCAGCCATCTCCCTCATTCAGACAGTCGCGCGGCCAGATTTGGCCCGTCTCAATTTTCCTATGGCCTTCACTGCCTCCCGAGCTGACGCCAGACATATGGCGACAGCTGTACCTCCCAGCGACCTGTATTCTCCTCGCAGGCTGCACAACCCTACACAGTGAAGTACTGCGGATGACAAGCCTGTCTGCTTTCGTTGCCACCAAATTGACCATGTAGCCCGCCACGGCCACAGCTCATGGGCGTCCTCGTATTGGAGCTACTTTTCCCCTGTCCTCGCCCTTATGCCAATGCTTCCCACTACTCGCCCCTCCGTATCTTCGCCTTCCGATTCGTCGCTTCACTTGTTTGTCCTCCGGGATGATGTATTATACCGCCACAACACTGACTCCGACGATTCTGCTCTACTCCTCGTCAGCATCTCCGGTTGGCTGTTCTCCATGAACTTCACGGCTTACCAACCCGCGGTCACCGCGGCATCTTCCGCACTTAGGACCAGATTCGCCGACGCTTGTTTTGGCCATGGCTTGTCCGTTTCATCCAAAAATACGTTACGGAGTGTTAGAAATGCCAGCGCAGAAAAATACCATCTATGCTCCCTGCCGGGTGCCATCAACCACTCGAAGTCCCGTCGGAGCCGTTCTTTCACGTTGGCTTCGACTTACATGGCCCTTTTCCTCTATCAACATCTGTCAACAGGTGGGTCGCTGTGGCAACAGATTACACCACGTGCTACAAAATCACTAGAACGCTTCCAGCAAGCTGCGCCGAAAATGCCGCCGATTTTCTTTACACGACGTGATCTTATAACCTGGAGCCCCATGCTACCTGCTCACTTACCATGGCCAGACATTCCTTTCTAAACTCATCCCCGACATCCCGCAGTACTGCAAACTGATGGCGTCACGGAGCGTCTGAATCGAACCCTGACAGACATGCTTCCAAAGTATGCCTCGTACGACCATAGTGAATGGGACCTTGCTCTACCCTAGGTCACATTTGCATATAATTGTTCAAGCCACGATACTGCCGGTCATTCCACATTCTTTCTGGTGTTCGGCCGAGAACCAACATTGCCACTGGGCACATCACTTCCATCCACCTCATTAGGTACCAGCAAATATGCACTTGACGCCATCAACAGGGCAGCCCATGCACTCGAAATAGCCTACGCTCGCTTCCTGACTTCCCAAGAGAACCAACGGCGTTTGCACGATCGGCAACACAGAGACAGTGGTACGTACCACCTGGTATGTAACACTGGCTTTTAGATTCCTTGAACTTTTTATTCTGCCGTTATTAACATTCTGTTTATTAACATTCTGTTCTGTTATATATAGTTTATATACAAACAATAATGCATATAATCTCTACAGAACAATTCGCTACACAGCACACACATTATAGGTACATTCATTGTCAACAAATTGCGAATGCTTCCCATTACGCAGATGTATAATACATTAAAAGATCTTTTGAAGCACAGTGGGCGTTTTTTATTTGGAGGAGCTATTGTGTGCAGTCTTTTCTGTGCCACTTTTCGCGCTGTTTTATTTTATAATATAATATGAACCAACTAGCCCAGCATCAAACCTTCATATTTACTTTGTTGCAACTGGATTTGAGACGCAGGTTTTTTTTTGTTACAGGCGCCACTCCAAGCCACAAAAATGTGTTTGGACGAAGATTTGAACTTTGGCTTTTGAGATTAGAAACCTAAAGTTCTAAATGTCTTCCACGCCAAAAAAAAATCATTCGTAAATATAACGGCGAAAAAAATGAGGAAGCAGTAAAAAGAGGGTCCAGCATCAAATTAGTCGGCAAAAAAACATGGAATAGGACAGGGAAACACGTATGCAGTGAAACACAAGCACGGTAATGTTATCAGCAATCTGGATGATATTTTAAAGGCATGCGGCAGAGGACTGCGACGTTAACGTCGACCGTATCCAGAGCAGCCACGAATATTTTAAGTAGTGACGAACAGAATACAAAGGGTCCTTGTGTAACGAGCGATATGGTTAAAAGGGCATTGCAAAGTATGTCCAGGGGAAGAGTGGAAGGGAAATATAGAATAAGAGTCGATTTAATCAAACGCGGAGGTAAAAAATACTTGAAAAGTTTTGGTGGTTTATGCGCAATTGGCCACAACTTGAAGTGTATCAAAGATGCAGGCGGCTTAGCTATATAAAGAGACGAGGATGAAGGAAAGAGGCTCCAAACAAAAGCGCTGACTCTGAACGCTTACGTTATGTACTTCTTCGTAGTCGCCTATTTAGTTCTGCTGCTTGTCAAATATAAAGTAGTAACAACTCACCCTAGCGTCTCTTCTATTGTACCGAGAGCTAGAAGAATACCAACAGTATACTAATCCATAAGATAGAAGTTATAGAATTTTGCAAGTATATGTGCATCGTTTTTTTTCTTTATTGTATCAAACATTCATTAATATAAGTTCCAATGAAATGAGGGCAACACTTTACTCCAATCAACCAAGTGAAGAGGCTGGCTTCAGGACAGAGTATTCTAGAATTGATCACATTCATGTCATGAATCAGGTAACTGAGAAATCTACGGAGTACTACCAACATCGCTATATCGCTTTTACAGATTATGAATAGGCAATTGATTAAGTGGAGAGGACCAGCAGCCATGAACGGTACTGCATAATCTAGGAGTACAGAAAACATACTTTAATATCCTGGCAAATATCTCTAAAGAGTCCACAGGTACCCTTATCGGCCACAACAAACATGGAAAATAGCTATCAAGAAAGGACTAAGGCAAGGAGACACAATCGCTCCAATACCCTTTACTGCGTGCTTAGAAACATTATTCAAGCTATTACAGTGGCAAGGATTAGGAAAGAGAATCTTTGGCGAATATCGCAATACCCTTCGTTTGCAGATGACGCTGTTCTGTATAGCATTGCTGGAGACAAATTACAACAAATGGTTGAGTACACTAACCAAGAAAGTGTTAAGGTAAGGTTGGAAACTATTACGCAGAAGTCAAAGGTAATGATCAATATCCTGGCAAGAAAACAAAAAATTTTTTATCGGCAATCGGACTCTCAAATTTCCGCAGGAGTATCTTTATTTAGGTAAGATACTCACAGGGGATCGAGATCTAGAGAAGAGAATTTACCGAAGAATATGAAACCAAATCATGACCAGGAGCTTACCGCGGTCATTGAAAAGTGCAGAACCATCGCATTCTACCTGTACTAACATATGGAGCAGCAACATATAGAAAAAATGTTAGGTTTAGCTTTACGAGAAAGGAACAGACTGATGTGGATGAGAGAGCAAACGGGAGTAACCGATCTTCAATTTCGCGTTAGGATTATAAAATTGAGAACAAGGTCAAATGAGCACTAACAAAGACAGAGGGAGGTGTAGACAATACAAGCACTGACCGTGTTCTCCTATGCAAAACCAACTCGCCCAAAAGTCGGTGCTTTTAAAAAATGTCACAGTTTCGCCCTAAGGGCGAAGCAATGAATGCGATAGCAACACAGCAATGTCATACGAAGTAAGGTAGCAATATGAATTGTAGTAAACATGAGCTGATTAAGTAAGCAGGTGTGCTGCGGCGTAAGTAGACCGACATGAAGAGAGACTCGATGACCACGAGAAGGCGCGTGTGAAACGGTGGTGTTTATGAGAAGCGCTTCCCGTGGGCAGCGCGTGCGAAGGGACACACCTGTAGCGCTGCACTGCCGATCCGGGCAGCATTACATGTGTAGCGTGCGTTGGAAAATGTGGCCCGACTATTACTAACTGAATGAACGAGCGTGGTGTGAGCGCGCACAAACAAACACGAATAGATCACACTGAATGACTGCAGACAACGACTGTCAAAACGCTGACAGCGAGCCCATACGCCGCAGCAAAGGGCGAAGGTACGTGCGGTCTATCGCTTCAACGGAAACTGAGCGGCGAATGCACGGCGCATAAAGGTCAGAGCCGTGTGGAGATAAGCGACGGTGCGAGCGAGCGACGAGCGCGGTTGTTGGCAGAGTAGAAGTGCGCCCCCCCCCCCCCCCCCCCCGCTCCCTCCGGCGCTGGCTTCCCGCTTCCTTGCTTGCGCGTGGGAGATTGAGTATGTTCGCTCTCCGTGATAGCGCGCGTCCCCGCACGCTTCCGCTCGGGCATACGGCGCGCGGCGAAGATTTTATCTATAGGGAACCTCACGGCGACGGCGATGGCGACGCCGACGGCAGAAATCTGGTTGAAGTGTCCATATAATTGCTATCGCAATAAAAGTAGAGTTGGACAGGGCATGTGATGCGTAGGACAGATGACCGGTGCTCCTAAATAGTTGAGTAATGGGTGCCAAGAGAAGAAAAGCGCCGTGGAGGATGGCAGAAAACCAGGTGTGGTGATGAAAGTAGAAAACTTGCGGGCATAACATCAAATCAGCTAGCAAAAGACAGGAGGAATTGAAGGCCTACTAGAAGATGCCTTCATCCTGTAGTTGGCATGGCAACGATTTTAATTATGACGATGTTGAGTAGGAATTTTAATTGTTTAAAAGGTTGTGTGCAAGCAGCTGATATTACAGGAATAGTTATGTTGTATGGTTATCCCTACACCTACATCATAACTGCTTCATGGAGTAAATTATTTTCGTGGATGCGGTTGTTCTTCACGAAACGAGAAATGGCAAGGCCCTTTTTTTTGTAGTAGTGTTAACGCTCATTCAGACCTCAAGGGTCAAAGAGCTCCTGAAATGTTTTACACTTACGAGTAGGAGCTCAACTGTGCGTCGGCGCCAAAACTGTGTGTTCGGCACCTGACTAGGACGACGCCCACCGCAATAGTGTTCTGCACTAAATGATTGGGTACAACGCTAGCGCGATGAAAGAGGTAATACTAACAGACTCATTCCATGCTAGAATATACAGGAAGGGCGCTTAAGCTATCTCTTTAGCGAAAAGAAACCTAATGTGTTGGTGGCCGCCGGCGGGAGTCCGTAATGTGGCAGCATGCGTGGGTGATCCCGGCTGTACCACGCCAGCATGCTAACCGAATTTTGATTATGCTGGGCATAGTCGTGCATATAGTATTGTGTTGATGCTCACGCAATGTCGCGAAAAATACAAGCAAATTAGATGGCCCTACAAACGTGGCGCCGTTCTTATGTTATGCTTTAATAAATACACAAAATTTATCATAAATGGACTTAGAACGCAATCTGCGCTATCCAGCACCCGTTAATTTTATCATCGAAGGGCTTCGTGTTTCGTAAGTAGCGAACACTGCTCCAAAATATTTAGGGCTTCTCCACATTGGTCTAAGAAATAAAGTCGCTGGAGGCAACATTGCGATAAGGGGACTTGTCTCCGGTTCTGTGCGGACAACGTTTTATGGAGAGGTAAAGTGATAATTTACTGTTTACTAGGCAGAATAATGCACACAATATAATCAGCTCGATACCACTTTAATAATGTACTCTACATCTTAGGAGAATTATTTAAATGTCGAGAAATATGTAAAAGGAACAAGCAGGTGCTAAACCCTAATTTCTATATTGTTGTGAGGAAGGCACTTGCACGTGAGATCAGGAACAAGTTTGATGTCAAGAATGAATAATATCTTTGGTGACTTTTAAAAGAAGGGAAGCTAATTGTAAACAATGTTTGGCGGGCGCAATAACAAGATAGCTATACTTGA
The DNA here is from genome assembly GCF_013339745.2 of Dermacentor silvarum. Taxonomy (NCBI): domain Eukaryota; kingdom Metazoa; phylum Arthropoda; class Arachnida; order Ixodida; family Ixodidae; genus Dermacentor; species Dermacentor silvarum. The sequence continues at coordinate 121,388,944 of NC_051154.1, read as the reverse complement.
CGATGTTCTGAAGTTTCCGATGTGTGTATGTTTTTGGGTCACTCAACGTGAGCTGTCGCAACCATGGCGCTAGAGCAATATTCATTTCTCTAAAAAAATAGAGACAATTACTCGTAGATATGCATTAGTTGCACAGTAACCCAAACTATTTTGAGCGGAAAAAAATTTTGCACCCGTGAGGGCTATTTGAATTTCACGAAACGCTGAAAAACCAGGTACGAAAAAATATTTACAGAAAATTGACTGTTTCGCACATAATTTCAAACTATGAACTCTGAACTCTGGCTAGTCTAAACATTGTGCTTTCATTATGAAACAGTTCCACAAAATACTTTGATGTTCTTCAATCCTTAGCACTAAGGTAAAAATGCGCAAATTATAGCGTTTCGGGCAAATATTTAACAAATAACGCTCAAGCAAGGACACTTAGAATTATTTTTATAGAACAGTCCTTGAAATGCGTTATCTTCAAAAATTGTATTCGCGTTAGTGTTATGCCCACAGGCTGTGATATAAAAGCCTCACTTCGGCAACATCCCTACTTAGGCCTATGTTTAGACGTTGGTAACCAAGACAGGGGTAATTGGAGATCACAGGGAGAGGCCTTCATCCTGTAATGAACATAAATATAGGCTGATGATGATGATGATAATGATAATGATGATGAACCAAGTAAGGTGGTCCATGAAAAAAGTACGCAAAAAAGCACGTATAATTGAGAAGCATAACAGCTCTCGCCAGAAATACGCTAATTTAAGTACTTTACATTTTAACCGAGAAAACCGTTTTGAATTTGAGTCCCACCATTGCAATATGTTGGTTCGCGCTTCGACATCACCTGATAACATGTTGGCAGCAGACACAAACCAGCTGAATTTATTCCATAAGTAATTGGTGGTGTATCCGCAACACACGGTTTTGAGTTCATTGTTTCGTACTGTATTCTTTTTACATTATCATCATCATCACCCTATATTTATGTCCACTGCAGGACTAAGGCCTCTCCCTGCAATCTCCACTTACCCCTGACTTGCGCTAGCTGATTCCAACTTGCGCCTGCAAATTTCCTAACTTCATCACCCCTCCTAGATTTCTGCCGTCCTGACTGCGCTTCCCTTCTCTTGGTTTTCATTCTGTAACTCTAATGAACCACCGGTTATCCCTCCTACGCATTACATGACCTGCCCAAGTCCATTTTATCCTCTTAACGTCAATTAAATGGCAGCTATCCCCGTTTACTCTCTGATTGACGCCGCTCTCTTCCTGTCTCTTAATGTTAGGCCTAACGTTTTAGTTCCATCGCTCTTTGCGCGGTCCTTACCTTTTTCTCAAGCTGATTTGTTATCCTTGAAGTTTCTGCCCCCTAAGTTAGCAGCGGTAGAATGCAAGAATTGCATACTTTTCTTTTCAACGACAGTGCTTACAATGCCAGTACCGAAAATCGTTATACTCTTAATTATATCCGCGTTTTGCCTATTTTTTTCACGGATCACCTTAGTGTGTTACCGAAGTGTACACATTGGCCAAAATAGCATTAGTGTCGATTTCAGGCTTTTATTCTAGAGCCTGTGCACAGCATAGATGAGAAAATAAAACTTTAGAGGATATATGTAGTTCTCATTAGGGACAGTTTATTGAAAATTATTCAAGTTTTCTTCCATCAAGATTATTTGTGATATGCTTTCTCAAAAAAGCGATAATTTGTGCATTTTTTCCTCAGTGTTAAAAGTTCAAGAACATAAAAGTATCTTGTGAAACTGTTTTCTAATAAAAGGAAAATGTCCAGACAAAGCAAAAAGGCGACCTTTGACAGAATACGCGGGACGGTCGATTTCAGGCAGATTTTGTTCAGCACTTGTTTTTGCACCGTTTCGTGGAAATAAAATGGCCCTCACGTGCAAAACAGATTTTTCCGCTAAGAACTTAATAGGGAAAAATGTGAAACTAAGGTTTCAATACCGGGAATTTTTAGTAATTTATTTAGAGAAATGATATCGGTTAAACGCCACGTTTAGGAGAGTTGGCGTGGAATTCCCGTTTTCAATATTTGTTATTGAGCAGCTTTCTCTACGGAGGTAGCGAAAAGTCTTTGCTGAAGTTCACAGTATAATAAATTATTCGCGAGGTGGGCAGTCTATTGCAATTCACTGCAATAACTTATTGTTCACATATTTCACGTCATACGCCGGGTAGATCTACATTTTCCTGCTACTAATCACCACCGAGACAAACAGTCTATCTATAAAAATTTCAGAGGCATCTATGAAGCTGGAATATTCTTAAAATAGTTCTAAAAATGCCATATTTACCCGTAAGTGCTCACGTCTTTTAAGAGAACAACCACCTAGGCACATTTCTAAAAAGGTTTACCCATTTGATCACACTCACGGCAATCGCAAAACTACAACTGTATTGTTGGCGCTAGCACCCCACCAACCACCATCATTGGATATCGAAATCAACTTGCAGAAGATCTTGGGGAAAACTTGGCGGAAAACTTGGCGAAACACATAGCGGAAACAAACCTCTTCCCTTTCAACATGACAGGTTTCAGACCACACCTATCGACTCAGGACGTCATCAAAATGCTGAAACATCACATTAAAGATCCGCAGACAAAGGACGTTAGGGCCATTCTCGGCCTTGATCTAGAGAAGGCCTTTGACAATGTTTCGCACTCCCACATACTCTAATCCATCTGTCGCCTCAACCTAGGAAACAACTTTCACAAGTTCGCCAGCTCGTTCCTTAGGGATAGAAGAGCCACTATCAAGCTAGGGAACCTCAAGCCTGAGCCCTTCGATCTGGGTTCTTTCGACACTCCACCGGGCTCAGTCGTCTCCCCACTGCTGTTTAACATTGCCATGTGCGGCCTTGCTGCCGAGTTCTCAAGCCTGGATGGCATAAAGTACTCCCTTTACGCGGACGATATTACTATATGGAGTGTCGGTGGCTCGGAGCCTGAAGAGCTCCCTTCAGGAGGCCGTCGACTGTGTTGAAGTGTACATCAAAGAAATGGGTCTCAAGCTCTCGCCGTCAAAGTCCGTACTTCTCTTATATAGACCCACGAGAAGGGGTCCTAAACCCAAAAACTGGAAACCACTGGCCAACATAGACATTAGGCTACACACGGCTGCGGGGAAGCGGATCCCGAGGGTGGCCTTCATACGTGTTCTGGGCATAATCATCGAAGCCAACGGACAGAATGGCCACACGATCGAACGTCTGACTTCCAAGGCGGAAGGGGTCATCCGATTAATCGCAAGGATCTCCAACAATCGGGGTGGTCTACGGGCGGAAAACCTCCTCAGACCGTTCCATGCCTTTTGGTGAGCGCCACGAGAGGACTAAATTAAACACTCTTATTCGAAAAAGCATCAAGAGAGTCCTAGGTATTCGGATGCGCACGAGCACAGAGAAACTGATGGACCTTGGAGTCCACAATACGCTTGAAGAAGTCATCGAGGCTCAGCAAACGGCAGAGGTTGCCGGGCTTTCAATTACATTAGCAGGAAGAAATATCCTGATTGACACGGCACACAACCCCCTCACGCTCGAGGTGCAAAACACACATCTCTCTTATCCATGAGATCTTGCATCAAGGTCTCTCCCCTTCCACGAAGTCTGCACCCACAATACAACGTGGGCAGGCGTGTCGCTCGAGCCTCCTCTCTTTTAGTTTACGCTCACGCCCACTTTCCGCTTGCATGCATTGTCGATGCCGCCCAGTACGGCGCTTCCGCTCACTTTGCAGTAGTATCCACAGATACTAAGGGTGGTATTCTATCCTCAGCATCGGTTCGAACCTCTTATTCTCATAAAGCAGAGCAGATGGCAATCGCACTCGCTCTCCTTGATCCGCAAAGAACTGATATTTACATTGACTCTAGATCCGCTGCTAGGGCCTTCGCTTCTGGGACCGTCTGCAAGAAAGTTTTTAGAACTCTCGCTCACAAGGAACTCACACACCACACCATCACTTGGTTCCCTGCTCATCTTGGCTCGAGGGCCGGGGGCCTTTCCAATGTCAACGAGCTAGCCCACTCCCAGGCGTGAGGTCTCACTTGCCGCGCCGGGGCTTCCAAGGTTCGGGCCGTCAGTGCGGCCTGCTCCGGGACTTGCATGGCTCAGGCGGAGGAACCAGCCCCCAACTTTCATTTTAGGGACATTTTGACTACTTTCAATGAGGTCACGAAACACTATCAAATGGGCCGTAGGTCCTTCCCACTCCCACACGAAAAGTTGTCTCGGCCACAGTAAATCTCTCTTCGCATGCTTCAGACGGGGACATACCCCAGCCTCTCCAATTACAGTTATTACTCAGACATTTCAACACTTTGTCCAGACTTTAACGATCGCAGTGATTTTAGACACATGCTCTGGAGGTGCCCCTCTTTACATGGAAAGCATCACGACTTCTCTGAAGATGAATTTAATCTTCCGGTCCTACTACAATGACTCCAGGCTGTCCAGAAGGCCCACGACGCGGCGGTGGGGCTAGGCCTCCCCGTCCCTACGTGGGAGCGGCCCGCGATCCTCCCCCTATAAAACGGGGGCGGATTCCGTCAGGACCTCAGTAAAGTTCTTTATCATCCATTTAGACATCGCGTCGCCAACGTCCAAAATTGTTGAACATAATTAGTTCAATTAAAATGGTTCCAGCTATTTCTCCTACAAATTCTCTCTTGTAAATATTTTTTCCTAAGACGGAAAGAAAGGTAGGTTGTCTTACGAGAAGCTTGTATTCATTTTCATCCAGTCTTGGTCAGTAAAAACAAGAAATCCACTCGATCCAAATCTGTGAGGCAGAAAAATGGAACAAATGCATGAACGCACTTTTCTCATAAACTGAGATAATAATTACTAATAAAACTCTCGTAATTAAAGCATCTAAGAGTGTACGTTCAGTTCCAAATAAATTTTGCGCTCAAAACACAATATTGACAATAGGGTAGGGTATTAGTAATATGAATTGGTAGTAGGAAATGGTAGTTATTTTATTTATTTACTTCTTGGGTACTGCTAGCATGTATTTTAAACCTTTAACATGAATGGGGTTTACAGAATGCTTTACGGAATGCAATACGGTGCATTTGAATAACAATAGAATACAACATGCCAAGGCAGGTCTGGAGAGTGCAGATGAGGAATGCGATAGACCTGTCAGGCACGGCACTCTACTTAATAAAATAATTACACAATTCAGAGAAAATGAATAAATAAATGAAGAAAATATAAAAACAAATCATTTAGTGAACTCAAAGCCATTATCGAGAAATCGTGTCCGTCTAGATGACGTGTGTTCGACGAATATCGGTAAGGATAAAAACACTTAATGGAGCTCTGCGATATCAATATGTGGATTCCAATAGACATGTCAGGCTGACGCACAATAATATAATACAATTTAACAATTGAGAAGAAAAAATACCATAGAAGAAAGCATGCAAAGAAACATCACAAAAAAAGAGCATCATCATCGGAAAAGCAACAAAAACCGAAAGACAAAAAGTTATGACGATTTAGATAACGCGTTGCTCGACACATGGCGATAAGGACTCCTTCAATTCATATATTATAAAGTGCGGTTGTGAAATCGGAAGCAGAACGGCAGTCGGTTGCGAAATCGGAAGCAGAACGGCCGTCGACTCCATCTTGCTCTGGGTAAGCTGTTTCATTCGGGAATGGTTCGGGGGACAAACAATTCAGAAATGTGCAAATGCTTTGCAAATAATATGTTTGCTGCTTTCAAGCTTAGGAAAATCTATCAGGTATAAGGGCTTGAGCCTTTCACGATAGCGTGTTCTTTGTAGGGAGTCTAGATTTGCAGAACTTAAAAGAGCAGCTGGCGACGTTTTCCAAATGAATGAATTAAAAATCAATCTAGCTGTCTTCCGTTGAACATTTTTGAGTTTGCTCATGTTTGTGCGTGTGGGGGGGAGGGTGCGATCCCACACTAGCGCCGCATATTCGGGTATAGGCTTTATATAAGTTTTGTTTGCCAAACGTTTTACTTGCCTCGAAGCATTGCTGAGCGTTCTCCGCAAGTAACCTAGTTGCTTCATGGCCTTCTCCTTAGTGTAGGTGATGTAATCGTTCCCTCGAAGATGAGATGTAATAACAACCACTAAATATTTATAACTAGAAACTACAGACAAACAGTAACTGGTAATGTTATAAGTGAAACTAAGTTAAACTAAGTGGGTTACTCTTAAGCGTAACTGTCATTGCTACCGTTTTGTTGTGATTTATTTGCATCTGCCAAGAAGAAGACGAAATTTGAATCTTGGCTAGTGATTTGTTAAAAAACATCTGATCATTGGCACTGTGGATTTCGTCATATAAGATACACTTATCTGCAAATAGACGTATTTGTACCGGTATGTCTTGAACGATATCGTTGATGAAAATTAAGAAAAATAATCGCCCAAGAACAGTACCCTGTGAAATGCCTGAATGAACACGGGCAGGGTCTGAATTGACGTTATCAATGCACACTGATTGCTAGATAGATATGCTGTAATCCATGCAAGGAGAGAACCATTTTAAGTATCTGTTTTTGTTTCAAAAACAGTTTATGATACGAAACATGGAGGAATATGATATCAACCTGAGTAGATTTATCAAATGCTGGAGCGAGATCATGAACAGTGTCGAGCAGTTGGGTTGTCGTAGAGACCTCTTGTTGGCGGTTGTGAATTATTTGATAATCCTCAATAAAGCTAGAAATATGTTTAAAAATAATGTGTTCAAATACTTTGGCACAAGTGCAGAGAAGAGAAATTGCCTATAGGAAGTTAACAAGTGATGGATCCTCTTTCTTGCGTATTAGAGTTATCGTGACTTATTTCCAGTCACTGGGAAGTTCCGCACATGACAATGATTTCCTAAATACTAAGCATAAAAATTTCGCGCACCATTCAGCATATATCGGTTAAGGAAAATATTGCGAATTCTGTCTATGCCGGACGGCTATGCCGGAAGCTGGAATATTCCTAAAAATACTTCTGCTTAAGAAAAATATTATGCTATATTTGCCCATAGGTACTCATATTTGTTAAATGAAGCATTGACAGTAGGGACAGCTTATTATGCAAATACATTTTCCAAATAAAGTTCATGCAGAAGAAACTATTCTCATATTATGAAGATATAGGGGGGGGGGGGGCTCTGAAAACAAACTCTTTTAGTGGGATGCACAAGACCTGAATGAAAATTGGCGTCATTAAAAAGTTATATAGAGCTATAATTGTAATTGAGCTCCGTGGGTTTACCCGGAGAATAATTAAAACAATATTTTTAGTGTTACTCACATGCGGAGTGTGGCTCTTACTGTGCTCCAGTAATTGCTACTGTTATGAACATGTCGTACGACGGCTCCACTTGTGTTTGTAGAGCAGAATGTATTGTACGTGGAGACCTCTGTAGATAAATGCCATTGTAAGGAATATGACATTTTCTAATGATTTTTGCATCGCACACAAATTGTAAAAATCTTTGAGACAGAGAGTAGTGATATAAATAAGAGGGTTGCGTGTACTTTTTTTGCAATACTTATTTTATTGAAGTCGAGAGTGAAGGCCGTCTGGTCGGGATGATGCATACTTAAAAAGAAGGGATGGAGACACCGACCAAAAAAGTTCTAAAAAGGGCCCAAGCTATGCCGCATGTTTCACTGTGAACAAGGCTCCCGTGGGGGAGCCGAAACGTTAATGTATTTTTAAATATATTTCAACTTTCTTGGTCGGTGTCTCGATCCCTTCCTTTTAAGTACTTATTTTATTGTGATATTTTATTATGTCATATCAGCTCAAAATTGTGCTCAAATGCAAAGCATGGAAACTACAAACAGTGGGTGCGAGGTGAGAAAAAAAGTTCTGCGCAAGAGTTTGTAGTTCACCTCGAACAGAACGAAGCAATATCATTTAGCGATTACATAACTATGCTCCATTGTTATGGCCTCAATTTGGTAAGCACCTAAAGTTTGCAGTTGGGCGCCTTAGCAGAGGTTCACAGTTTGGCTTATTGCTGCACAGTATACCTTGCAAAATATATATGCCATTTTATTTGCCTGGTCTAGCGTTGTTCCCTCAAATCAAGCATAAGGAGACGACTTACTTTTAAACGTTAAGATGGACTCCACAATTGCGACAAAAAGTGAACATATGCTCGATCATTTATACTGAAATCTGCTGTTCTTTTTTTTTTTGTTCTGCGTGGTTGTTTTGCTGGCGAAGACCAAGTAACGGCCACATAGCAGTTTGTAGACAGGGCTGACATACCTACAATAAATAGCAAATACACAAGAGCAGACCGAATGTGGAGCGAGGTGGAAATTACCTCGCGCTAATAGCTAAATTTGAGTGGAGCCTTGTCTTTTGTGCGATGTCAAGTATCTTTACCAACTGCACTATTATGTAAATATTTTAACAGCGGAGCTATTTGAGCCGAGCCTATTGTGTCTGTTGAATGCAAAAACCTCCCCCGCTGAGCGATGAGTCAGTCACCTGGGTTGCCTAGCAAGACCCTCGCGGAGCGGCGTGTGCTTCGCTTCCTCTCCGTGCCGTGCACATGTTGCCTTAACATGGAAAGTTAAGGAGAGGGAAGGAGAGCATGCGGACGGGGCGCTCTATGGTCGGGAGAGAGAAAGAGAAGATGAGACTCAGAGAAAGAAATTGTAGCAGCACCAACGAGGCAACGCGCACAGCTGCTGCCGACGCAGTTCGCGTTTCCGCGTTTCACCGTTTCCCCGCGTTGGCGCAGGACGCGCGCGGTGTCCGTGATTTCACCAGGCGCCTCTGGTGGCGGCTCAGCAGGTTCCGATCAGCCCCGCCCCGGCAAGTGTTGAGGTGCAGCTTGGCCGTGATGTCACCGGGGAGACAAAGCTCGGAGCCGCCGGGACGGCGGCAGAACTCTCGTTGACTCTGTGGGGAGTGCATGTAGCCTTTACATGGGACCACCACAGAAGACCCGGACACCCGAAGAAGAAGCCGCTTATATTGAAGCGCGTTGCGCGGCCAAGCGAGAATCTGCGCCGATTCGGAATACCGTGCTGATTCTGAGCCGATTCGGAATGCCGTGCCTAGCAGCACTTAGAATTTCCTAGAAAAACTTCGGCAAGCCGAGTAAAACTTTGAAGAAAAGCTAGATCAATCACCAGCTCCGCTGTTTACTACAGCCTTGCATCACTCGTGCACGCTGCGCATGTTTTAGGGGCGAAGCTCCTTATAGCGGCACCCGTTCCGTCCCCGTCGTCGTAGTAGTAGTGTGTAACCAGTAGTGTTTAACCAGTCTGAGAAAAATGATAAAAAAATTCCGAAGTTGTGTCCGTAGCGCGGAATCGAACCAAGGACCCCTCGCTTCCGAGCGTGCGGCGTTCGCCCACTACGCCACGAAGCGGACATGGACACACGCACCACGATGGCAATAAATACCCAACATTAACGAAAGGCCGCGTTTCTAGCGCGTTTCTAACGCGTTTGTGCTAGCGCGTTACGGCCCGTGTAAGAAGCTGGCGTAAGACGCTGTGGCCTCTCCGCCTTACCTTCAACGCGTTTCGAACGCGCTGCCCAAAGCGGTGGCAAGTCAAGTTCAAGTCGAGGAGCGTTTATGAATACGGGGGGTATACTCTCTCAGCAGTCATGTGATGGCGTCGGCCAACGCGGTGCACGTTCCGGCATGTGTAAATGGTTGCGTAAGACGCTGTGGCCGCTCTCCCTTACTGCACTGCACGTTTCTAACGCGTTTGTGCTAGCGTCCCCTTAAGCGGGAGATCCGATGATTCCCTCCGGAGCTTCGCCCACTCATCATCATTCACCCCGTGGATATGCTGTGATTTTTTTATTGCGATAGCAATTATATGGACACTCAAAAGCAGATTTCTGCCGTTGGCGTCGCTGTCGCCGTCGCCGTGAGGTTCCGTATGACGTCAATGGAGATGAAATCGTCGCCGCGCGCCGAACGCTGTATGTGCGAGTGAAAGGGCGCGAGGGACGCGCGCTTTCACGTGGAGTGAACGCACGGCGGAGAACAAACGCGCGTTCTGCGCTGTGCTCCCTTAAGGGCTGCAGAAGTAGGCGTCTCTTTCCTCCTTTACAATCACTATATATGTAGAGCAAACGTGCCTTCTTCCGACGCGCGAAAGGCCATGGGGGGAGGGGGGGGGGGAGGGAAGGGAGGCGACGTTTAGCTGCGGCACCAAGTGCCCATCTATATCACAGGCTCCGGCAACAGTCACCAACGCCGCACGCATTTTGAGCGAACGCGGGCAAAACGCCGACGGCGTCGACAACAGTTCTGCGTGTTGCCGGTGCTACTGCATGTCCAAGTTTATACAGCTGATAAAGCTGCTATCATTACTTCGTTTAGCTTTCTACAATTTTGCTATCGCAATTGATGCTTCACCTTTCAGGTGAAACTGCGACAACATTTTTTTTAAGAGTGAAGCTGTTTAAGTCAGCCTAATTTGTGGTGTGTACCATGAAACTGCCGCGCCGTAGCCATGGCAACTCGGAGCAGGAGGAGACCGCATGCATGCGCACGCGGTCTCCTCCTCCTCCTCCTCCTCCTCCTCGGGTTGTCGTGCCAGCTCCCGGCCTTCCCGACCCCCGCCTCCCTTCTCTCCGCGGCAGGCTGAGCCAGGACAAAAGGAAAGCTGGCTGATTGATATCGAGCGGTTAGCCTCCAACGTGTTCGGCGACGGCAAGCAACAGCATTCTTAGCACTGTGCCAACCTTGGTTAGCCTCCCTGCGTTTGTGGCATGCCATGAACGCTTTCGCTCGTAGGCGCTGACGCATCCAGCGCTAGTCACGCGAAACATGAGTGAGTGAGTGAGTGAGTGAGTGAGTGAGTGAGTGAGTGAGTGAGTGAGTGAGTGAATAAACTTTTATTGGGTCCAGCAAAACGCGATAAAACGCGCACCCGGCTAGTCGCACGACGGGACTGACAGGTCTAGCCTGCCAGCCCGATCACGGGCGCGCTGGAAACGTCGCCAACGTTTTCGGCGTCAGCAAGCGACAGCGTTCTTGGCACTGTACGAAACTTGGTTAGCCTGCCTGCGTTTGTGGCATGCCAGGAGCGCTGTCGCTCGTAGGCGCCGGCGCGTCCAGCGCTAGTCACGTGAAATCTCGCGAAAGGGAAGGTACCTCCGAATGCCTTCCTACATGCGTAGTTAAATTCAACCAAGTCAAGACCTAGCAGCAGCGAAGTTAATACCTAACAATAGCAGCCAGTAAGACTTGAGGATCCACAGTTTCGCTGTGGCTAAGCTTTGCACGACGGAGTGCAAACTTGCCCGTTCTTTAGTTTCTTTACAGGAGCGTAAATAAAAACGACGTAATCATGTATTTATTATTTTTCTCAGGAGTAAAAGAGCGACCATTGCTCGCTGCATAAAAAAAAGTTGTCGCTGTTTCACCGGAAAGACTAAGCATCAATTGCGATAGCAAATTAGTACATGCAGCAGCCCCGGCAACACGCAGAACTGTTGTCGACGCCGTCGGCGTTTTGCCCGCGTTCGCATCAAGGGCGCGCGGCGTTGGTGATTGTTGCCGGTGCCTCTGGGGGCGACTCGGAGGTTTTGACGAGAGCAGCACGGGACACTCGTCGAGCAGCGTCGGAGGTGTTTACAACCTTCTCACCTCGCAACGTTTTAGGGGCGAAGCTCCTTATAGCGGCACCCGTTCGTCCCCGTCGTAGTAGGTAGCCACGTCTAGTTTTATGAATTGCTTAATAGATGGCGTTGTGTGTCCGTATATGTATGTGTACCCATATATACATATATATGTATACGTGTAGTATAACCGGAAGCCGACTTCCGCTTCCGTTTCCACTTCCGGTTCCGCTTCCGTTTCCACTTCCGGTTCCGGTTCCGGAAGCCAGCTTCCGGCTTCCGGAGAACGCTTCCGACGTTTTATGAAAAAAAAAATTCCGAAAGTTGAGTCCGTAGCGCAGAATCGAACCAGGTACCCCTCGCTTCCGAACGCGCGGCGCTAACCACTACGCCACGAAGCGCACATAGACACACGCCCCACGATGGCAATAAATACCCAACATTAACGAAAGGCCGCGTTTCTAGCGCGTTTCTAACGCGTTTGTGCTAGCGCGTTACGGCCCGTGTAAGAAGCTGGTGTAAGACGCTGTGGCCTCTCCGCCTTACCTTCAACGCGTTTCGAACGCGCTGCCCAAGGCGGTGGCAAGTCAAGTTCAAGTCGAGGAGCGTTTATGAATACGGGGGGTATACTCTCTCAGCAGTCATGTGATGGCGTCGGCAAACGCGGTGCACGTTCCGGCATGTGTAAATGGTTGCGTAAGACGCTGTGGCCGCTCCCCCTTACTTGAGGGTACTGCACGTTTCTAACGCGTTTGTGCTAGCGTCCTCGTAAGCGGGAGATCCGATAATTCCCTCCGGAGCTTCGCCCACTCATCATCATTCACCCCGTGGATATGCTGTGATTTTTTTATATAAATAGGCATTTGGTGCCGCAGCTAAACGTCGCCTCCCTTCCCCCCTCCCCCCCCCCACGGCCTTTCGCGCGTCGGAAGAAGTCGCGTTTGCTCTACATATATGGTGCTTGTAAAGGAGGAAAGAGACGCTTAATTCTTCAGCCCTTCAGTGAGCACGGCGCAGCACTGCCTACAGGCAACAGGGTCTACCTGCTGCGACCACCAGCGACCTCCTGCTCCCGTCGCCTCCCCACCTCCGAGCTCTCATGGCCTTTTGGATTTTGTGGAATTGAACGGAATCACCGCCCATCGCTAAGCGCTCGCCCCCAGCAAGCCACAGCCTCCATCACCAGCCGCCTCCATGATCGGATGAGACTCTTGCTGCTTCTCCTTCTCTTCCCTTCCTTTCAACATTTTTATCTCCTTTTTCCCCTTGCCCTGACGCTGCGCCGTGCTCCCTATTGGACAGCAGAAATAAGCGTCATTTTCTTCTTCAATAAAACCACCACTACTACTACTATGGCGCAAAACGCGCGTTTGTTCTCCGCCATGCGTTCACTCCCCGTGAAAGCGCGCGTCCCTCGCGCCATTTCACTCGCACATACAGCGTCCGGCGCGCGGCGATGATTTCATCCCCATTGACGTCATACGGAACCTCACGGCGACGACGACGCCGACGGCAGAAATCCGCTTTGGAGTGTCCATATAATTGCTAACACAATAAAAAGATCACCGCCCCTTCCACACCGTGAAGATGGCCGAACAGCGAAGCTGTGTTAGTTGCACCGATTGTTTCGAGTGTTATATGTGCATGTGATGCAATTCCGTAAACACAACAGGAACTTATATTCTATTGAAATGTTGCGAGCCGAGAAGAGGCAGCGACTTCCAACGCTACTCGACGAGTGCCGAGCTCTCTGGTCGAAACATCGGGAGCCACCGCCTAAGGCATCGGCTGCAGTCAGGGACACTGCACGCGTTCGGCGTGAACGTGGGGAAACGCGGACGGCATCCGTAGCAGCTCTGCGCCTTGCCTCGTAGGCGCTGCTACATATTTGCGGTTCTCTCAGTGTATTTTTTTTTTGCGTGAGGTTTCTCTCTGTCCTCTAGTGGAAGCTATGCTAATTTTTTGTTTCTTTTCTGCCGCCTTCCCATTCTCCCGCTCTTAAAAAAATAAATTATGGGGTTTTACGTGCCAAAACCACGATCTGATTATGAGGCACGCAGTAGTGGGGGACTCCGGAAATTTGAACCACCTGGGGTTCTTTAACGTGCACCTAAATCTAAGTACACGGGTGTTTTCGTCCCCTTGTCTTGTCCCCTCGTCCAAGGAGGCGACAGAAATGTGAGGCCGCCCTGGACGCGAGGAGGAGAGGGGATGGGTATAACAGAAGGTGTTGCTCTGTGGCGCGCCCTTTCGGATAACGAACGCGCATCGAAGCTTGGCTGCGATGCTATTATAGGAAGACCACGAGTAGTGCGTACTTTTGAGGAAGGAACATGCTGCTTACCGCGAGCGTCAGTGAGAGTTGGCTCGTGAGCATCCTCGTCGCTTGGTCTCATTACTGGTTCGCAAAACAGGGGTGGTGCAACTTGCACGCGGAAAAAAGCACGACAAAACGTCGCAAGCCAAAGAAACAGCGGAGCTGATCGGCAACTAGCTGGTCCTGGCCTTACGGGTTATGCTTCCAATTCATTGATCATTTATCGATCATCGATTACCTATTGATTGGCTATTGATTGGCTATAGCAAGGTATTGGCTACGTATTTGGGCTAGGCAAAGTACTACGAAGTCATCTCCAGCATTTTCCGGAATTTCTTGATTATTGATCGATTATCGATTAGCTATTGATTGGCTATCGATGACTGACTAAGCTTGAGTAGTCCTAACAATGCTCAGCTAGACTTAGCCAGGCTCAGCTTCGCTATTTCACACGGGTATGTGCCATTGCGCTTGAAACCTTGCTGCACGACCGCGAGGATCGGCCCACATATTCTGTTGACGGTTGACAGATTACGCCCAGCTTAAGCAGCTCCACTTTAAAAAAGAAAAGAAAAAATTGGCCGCATGTCTGCTTCCTTCACTGCAAATGACGTCGAAAGACCACGCATCGGCTGCATCGCTAGTTCTGGATATGTAGCAGAATGTGAAAACCATCGTCATAATCAAAACGCGGACACGCTTCTTGGCTGATACGTCATAACGGGTATGTGTTAAAGTATGAAAACCATTAAAATCTTCTACACGAGGCCATTATCTTAAGGAACTAGTTGGCGGCAGGATATCTACCTCTTGTTTTTTTCGCTAATCCGATAGTCTAAACGATAATCACTAATTGATTTCGCTAATCGATAGTCTTCTGCCACCCCTGATACGTCAAATCCTCTCTTCTCCTCCTCCCACCCCTTACACTCTTCCCCACCTCTCTCATTCCTCCCATGATGGATGCAATAGAGATTTTGCTGAATTCAATTCAAATTTCCCGCGTTCGCCCTGCTTTCGCGTCATTTGTTGGGACCTTTTATTAATGTTGGCTTAAAGCCGGCTACAGAGCCGCGGCTTCAGTCGGCTTGTTTTTAACGCGTAGCGTCTCTTGGACACCATTTTTAACGCGCTGATTTTTTCATTTGCAGCGTTTCAATTTTCATTTCTTTCTGTCTCTCTCTTTCTATCTATCCGTGTATCTCTTTCTTTCTCTCTCTCTCTTTCTTTAAATGTCTCTCTCTCTCTCTCGCTCTCATTTTGCCTTTCTCTCGCTCATAGCAAGTTCTGTTACAGTCATTGGTACAACGCAATCATATGGTTCCCATAAATGGATGTTCTACAAGCGTGGGTGTATAGCCCAGTGGTTATGACGCTCGCCTTCGGACCGTGGGTACCCGGGCTCCAATCCTGCCCCGCCAAGAAAGTTTATTTATTACTCTGGCTCTCTGCCTGTCTTTCTTTCTCTCTCTGCACCTCCTCTCCTCATGCTTGGTTTGGGCCGGGCGGTTGCATTCAGTGACAGTTTTATGTGTCTACGTAGCCCAAGAAAGACTATCGTCTTTAAAATCACCCGCCATTCCACTGCTGCGAAGGTGGATTTCCAGCGAAGCAGTTTAGCACACGACATAGAGGTGACACAGAATTTAGATCAAATGTGTCAGCAAATTATATTTATCATATGGGGCGACGGCGGTCATCCCGAAGAACATGAACACACACTTTTATTTTGATTGACGGCATACATTCGACTGGTAGACTACCGCCACCTCGGGGAACCGGAGGAAACTAGACACGCGCGACGGGACCACCACCCAGCGCAAAGTTAGCACGCACGACGGGAACAAGACGCCGGGAGAGCGGAAGGAAACTAGGCACGCAAGTGCTTGGAATGGCGACAAAGAGACAGTGGTACGAGCGTACACACGGCCGACGCGGGTCGCACAGCAGCGGATTTTTGAGAAACCCTTATTATCTACCTGAAATACTACTGATCTTGAAAATGGTGCTTATTGGTAACTAATCTACTGAAAATGCACATCCAAATGATGAAATGTATAAGCGTTTGCATAGAGTGAAGTGATTTTGCATCAAATTCGGGAGCTGAGTTTGTGCACACGCATATCTGTTGACGAACACGAAAAATGCAGAGAACCCTAGTCATAGACAGCTTCGCTGTAAAAAAAGAAAAGAAAAACAGATAAAGAATGATAGAGGAGGGTGTTGGGAGAGCGATATGTTATGGAGCCTTCAGATGTGTCGTAGGTGGTGTGCGTTTGTGTTTTAGAAGAGTCGGTCAGCCGGTCAGTGCGCGAGTAACAGAAATACTTGAGTTGAAAGAATGACTGACTTGAGTAGCGTGGCAGTAATGCGTCGGTAATT